>NC_136906.1:7058422-7130922 GCF_949606895.1 Notothenia rossii
GCGTATATATTTAACAAAAATGATTGAAAAGCCCTTATTTAACTCATAAGGGACGAAAAGTTGTAACATTTCAAAAAGCCGAAACCTCCATTCGTCTCACCTGGCTAGACAGGGAGTGGTGGAGCTGATTGAGGGCTTAAGGAAAAAGCAAATGAGAATGCTCTCCCTGACAAATGTGGGTATTTCTGCCTTCGAGTAACAGGTTCTTTTGGCTTCATGCACCACAGAGCATCTTTTATAGGAATAAACAGGATCCCGCCTCAAAGTCTTTATATTAAAGCAGCACTACGTCACTACCCCACTTCCTGTATAAACAATGAATCGGCACCAGGTTTAATAAGTTTAATCATGCCTAAAAGCTGCTGTGTCGCGATTTGCTAGTAAAACAACGAAATGATCCAAAGTTCAGGTTTTCTATACTTTAAGAGAAAAGGACAATGAAGGAAAGATCTGTGGCATCAGGACATCCAGAGAGAGGATGTACAGGTAGTGACCGGATCATTTCATGGAGTTTTTTGACGCCTACTGTTAGAAAAATATCACTCGTCACCGGCTTGAGCTTCAATAATCAGGATCCATGTATTTATTATCCTCTCAAGAATGGAAGTAGTCATCAAATACAGAGCATTTGGTTCAACTAGTTCCTGAACAGTGTCCCTCACATGCTGATATACAAGAGAGGGATTTACACAGTCACAAGATGCAGGGATACCGGTTCAAAGCAGTATTCAATGTTTAGTTCATATTAGCTAAGGCCTGCGTAAGCAATAAACATGACAGTTATATCTCCCTAGGGGCTGTCATCATGTTTAATCGTTGAACATAGCTATCGTATGTTCAACACGGTGTCTCATGAGCTTCTTCTAGGTAATCATACATCCTGTCACGTACACAGTTACGTAGGGCCTTTGTTATCATGTGTGACTCTGATATTGGAAGAGTACATTCCGTATTTTCCCAACACCTACCTTCTTGTCGATGAGTTTCTTGCCGGGGTTAGTCTCCTCAGGGTGGTAGAACCAGTTGACCCGGACCACCATGTTGCTGCCCCACGACTCCCACATGCTCTGGATGCGTCCGATGAACGGTAAGTTGGGTCGTCCGGCGGACAGGAAGACGGCGCAGTCTCCGATGCGGATCATCTCCCGGCCGCGCACGATGGCCTTATAGAAGAGCTTCTTCGCCTTGCCTTTCATACCCCGTCTCTGTGGGGGGGAGAGGGGGAGAGGGACAGGTCAGAGAGGGTAACGAGGGGGGGATTTGGTACATTAGGGGCCTGTGTCTATATAGCGCCATTTACTGGCAGGGTTGAAATGCTCACAGCTGTTTTTTATTGTTTCTATGACATATGGCATCTTGACAGTGTATTACATGACGTACTTGCTTCTCCCCATGGATTGTTTTGTCTGTTTTTGTTTGTTTGACATCGGTTTTTTCAGCATTACAACCAACAGGAAGATACTTGCTCTCACACTTTGTCTGGATAAGCTTAACATTTTTTGTTTTTGGTCTTCACAATTACATATTTTCTTCACTTATTAAATGTAACTTTGTATTGTTTTTCACCTGGACCCTACTTTTGCATTTATTTTGTCTAAGTACCTTTTTTTAAAGGGCTTCAGTATTGAGGATTGAGCAAAGTGACTCATAATAAGAAAAGGACCCTGATGTTATTTACATACCCTATAAACTTGATTTGCTGTTTTAATGCCTAACCAAGTCTCAAACAGCAAGAAATCTCACGTTGCTTCCACATAGTGGAAATATTCAGTCATGACATTTTTAATCTTTTAGACGCTAATTATATAACTTCTGTACTCCCAGACAACAAACTTTGGCAACAGTGATACTCCTCTCTCCAAACTGACAAAGAACCTTATTTTTATAAAATAATCATTGTTTGAAACAGAAAATCCTCTCAGCCATAAGGAATGCAGTCAGGTATTAATGAATGAATGAATGAGTAATGAAAATGACATATTTGCACCGTGTACATGTGAAGTATTTGAAAAAAATGCATTTATGTTGCTAATAAAGTGATAAAGTCGGACAAATAGATTGAATATTAATTATAAAAATCTGTTCTGCCATCAAGCTCTCTGATTGGATGTTTGTTGCCATGGACACACATGGCACCAGGACCAATGGAACGTTTGGGTTTGACCTGGAGTTCTAGAACTTTGGTTCTCATGACAACCGAGCACTGAACGTAAACAGGAAGGCTCTTCTGAGGACTTCAATCACTGTACAGCCAGCGGTCAGCCATAGACACGCATTCATTCAGAAACCAGTCAGTCTAACAAAGACAACACAGAGCTTCGACAAGCAACTACATTCTACACTCGCACAAGTCTACACACTGTGCCATGGACAGACGAGGCTTCCAGCCCAACAGGGGGAAACCTGTGGATCGCGTTGAACTCGCCTGCAAGCAGATCCACAGCAGCAACGAGCAGATATCCGGCCTGACTGAGTTATACGCTGAGTATCACAGAGAGAGGAATAACTTTTGCCACAGGGTGCGAGCAGAGAAAGACAAACGCCTCGAGGAACTCCTGGATTACAGGGACACAGGATTTTCTGAAGAGCATATTATAAAGCAGTTTGACACCATCATGGAGTGTGAGGAAGACATCTCATATTTGAGGGAAAGTCTGTGCCAACAAAGCCAGCAGCAGACATCCGACAGCCAGAAACATGGTGGTCTCCTGCAGGCCAAAACAGAGACCGCAAGAATGCTGATGAGGAAAGGGGAAGATCTCCTTCAGTTCATTACAATCTTGGAGGATAAATGCAGCGCTGAGAAGGAGAAGATGGAGGCGGAGAGCGAACACAGGGAGCAGCTGGACGAGATGATCACAAGGTTTGAGGCAGAGAAACAGATCTCAGACCAGATCAACAAGGAGAAATCCGACAGCCTGGACAAGGAGAAGTTCCTGCGACTGGAGGCTGAGAACACCAACGCTGAGCTCCGTCAGAGCGTTACAGCCTGGCAGCTCGACTGCAGCTCTCTGCAGAAGCAGGTCCTCAGAGAAGTGGCTCTGAAACAGAGCAGGGAGGCTGAAGTCCAACAGCTGGAGGCCAGATTGAAGGGGCAGGAAGAGAGATTCTTCAAACACCTGGCCGAAAACCACCAGAGATGGATCAGGAGGAGAAACAACTGGGAGAACAGCAAAAGTGATCTTCAAAATGTAAGAAATAGAGAAGAAAAAGATGGAGGAAGCTGAGGCGGCAGACATTTTTTATTTTGAATGCTGCCTGCTTTAAAAATAAAATAAAAAAAGAAAAACATTTAATTAAATTACAAAAAGAAAAACTTCCATGTCAGTCTCTCTGAGGGAACATGTACTGTATACGGTAATTATGGTATGATATTTTGGGGACTAAACTAGTAGATGTACCGGTATCTGTTTAGTTTATTATGTGAACAACACTGAATCTAATGAATAAAAACATCTAATAAGAGATGCATGTAAAGATAGGTGCCGGTCTTTTTATATTTGTCTCACTAAACAGGTTCATTTCATACAAGCTCTTAAAATATTCAAGTTATAAAAGCGCATTTTCAAATGATGCATTTCTAATACACTCAGTATTTAAAATTGACACGTTTGAAAAAATACAATATTTAAATGTTCTTACATGTGTTTATTAGAGATCCAACTGAATATTATAATATATTATAACTATATAATAATTTGAAAAGAGTCATGGCTCGTAACGAGCATGTTTGATACTTTAAAAGGTCCACTATTATACTGTTCTCATCAATATATTAGAGGTCTCAGATATATACAGAACATGTCTCTGAAGTGTTTGGCTCCAAACACCAAACAGATCATTGCAGCATTACCCATAATCCCCTCTGTTTCAGCCCTGTTTCCAAAGTGCTGATTCTCTGTCTGTTACTTTAGATGAAAATAAGGAGCCCCTCCCCACGCCCCTCTGAGAGACATTTGGTTACAAAGAACTCAATGGTGCTCTAGGAGGAGATTCAGGTGATAAGGTGGGGGGGGGGGGCGATTACCTTGGTGGCTGATTGGCTAATGGTTACTCAAGACAAAACATCATAAGGTCATCCTAAAGTGGCCAAAATCTGATCAGCTCATTTTCAGACAGGTTTTTATAGAAATGGATCAGGACAAAAAGAGAGAGAATCTTTTTTCCTGAAACTTTCAGAATCTCTTTCCACAGAGGGGACACATGTTGATGTAGAAGAGACATGAAGAAGAGGGGACACATGTTGATGTAGAAGAGACATGAAGAAGAGGGGACACATGTTGATGTAGAAGAGACATGAAGAAGAGGGGACACATGTTGATGTAGAAGAGACATGAAGAAGAGGGGACACATGTTGATGTAGAAGAGACATGAAGAAGAGGGGACACATGTTGATGTAGAAGAGACATGAAGAAGAGGGGACACATGTTGATGTAGAAGAGACATGAAGAAGAGGGGACACATGTTGATGTAGAAGAGTGATGAAGAAGAGGGGACACATGTTGATGTAGAAGAGACATGAAGAAAAGGGGATACATGTTGATGTAGAAGAGACATGAAGAAGAGGGGACACATGTTGATGTAGAAGAGACGTGAAGAAGAGGGGACACATGTTGATGTAGAAGAGACATGAAGAAAAGGGGACACATGTTGATGTAGAAGAGACATGAAGAAGAGGGGAAACATGTTGATGTAGAAGAGACGTGAAGAAGAGGGGACACATGTTGATGTAGAAGAGACGTGAAGAAGAGGGGACACATGTTGATGTAGAAGAGACGTGAAGAAGAGGGGACACATGTTGATGTAGAAGAGACATGAAGAAGAGGGGACACATGTTGATGTAGAAGAGACATGAAGAAGAGGGGACACATGTTGATGCAGAAGAGACATGAAGAAGAGGAGACACATGTTGATGTAGAAGAGACATGAAGAAGAGGGGACACATGTTGATGTAGAAGAGACATGAAGAAGAAGGGACACATGTTGATGTAGAAGAGACATGAAGAAGAGGGGACACATGTTGATGTAAAAGAGACATGAAGAAGAGGGGACACATGTTGATGTAGAAGAGACATGAAGAAGAGGGGACACATGTTGATGTAGAAGAGACATGAACATTAAACTAAGTTTTTCTCTTTTATGCTAAATTAATACTACTATGTCCGGTGCCTTGCTCAAGGGCACCACGGCAGGGCCCAGGATGTGAACTGGGACCTCTCCAAGTAGCAGTCCACACTCCATATTTAGGTCTGTTCGGGGACTTGAACCGGCGACCCTCCGGCTCACAGTCCAAGCCCCTACTGACTGTGCCACTGCCAGACTTTTTCCACATCTGGAATGTTCTATCTAGTCTTGTTTTTCCTTCATCTCAATCTTTATTTATTTATATAGCACATTTAAAACAACCTCAGTGACCGAAGTGCTTTACAGGCAATAAATACAAAATCAAATCACACAACGGGAGTCAAATAATTCCTCACCTGAGTGGGTTTTCCGAACCACTTCCAGAGTTGTCGGGCTGGAAGGAACGCAGATATCTTGGGTCTGTTCTCCACGCTGGGGAGCCGCTGACGTTTGGCCAGCTCCTTGGTGGTGGGCATGTGGACCCCCTCCCTCCTCTTCGGCCTGCCCACCTTCCCCTCCCCTCCGCTGGGCTTTGGTTTGGGAGGACGACCCCTCTGCCCGGAGCCTTTCCCGGTCGCTGGTTTCACAGGTTTGACGGGAGCAGGAGGCGTCGGAGAGGAGGAAGGAGAGGGAGATTCTGAAGGAGGCGACATCTCTTCCTCTTCTTCCTCCTCTTCCTCTTTCACCACTTCCTTCTTCACCACTTCCTTCTTCACTTCCTCCTTCTTCACTTCCTCCTCTTCCTCTTTCGGTTCTTCTTTCGCTTTCTCCTGTACTGGAGGAGCTGTGATTGGCACTGAAGGAGGGGTGGAGGTCCTCCCTTCATCCGAGCTGCAGGAGGAGTCATCGGTGGACGAAGAGGACGAGGACGAGGACCCTGATGAAGAAGACGAGGAGGAACCGGAGCAAGATGAAGAGGAGGACGAGCAACTAGAGGTGCATTTCTTCTTCTTCTTTTTCTTCTTCTTCACCTTGTCACGTTCCTCCTCCGACTCCGAGCTGCTGCTGCTGTGAGACTCCTCCTTCTTCACCTTCCTCTCTACCTCCTTCTTACCTTTCTCTTCCCTCGTGTCCTGTCCTCTTCCACGGTTCTCCGACTTCTCCTTTGTTAGAATCGGCGCTTTGCAGTGAGCGTCCTTCTCTGGAAGAACACACTCTCTATCAACTCTCGGTTTCACCTTCATCGGCTTCTGATTGGTCGAGGCGATGGGCGTGTGATCTGCTCTGACGCCCCGGCCCTCCAGCAGCATCAGAGCTTTAGTCTTCTTGGTTTTTGGAGAGGTGACGCCTTCGTGGTCCAGCTTCACGAGGGGCTCTGCCGGTAAAGACTTGCGCCTCATCAGAGAGTCCCCTTGTCCGGAGCTGGGTTTGGGCCGCGAGACGGCGCCGGGTCTGGAGGAAAGATGGTCGGACGCCATCTTCAGTTTGGGTCTGGGGGCGGACGATGACGATAAAGAAGGTCTGGAAGTCAGAGGTTTGCTGGATGACATTCTGGAGATGGAGACGGGTATGAGTCCGGAGCTGTGGCTCGATCTGTGATGCTCCGAGGGGGGTTTGGTTTTGGGCGAGGAAACTGAAGGGGGCCTGGATGAGGACTTGGGCGATGTAATATTGGGTCTAATTAAGGGTCGGTTTGAGGTGGGACTGACGCCGTTCTCTCGATCTCTGCGCTGGTTTGTGTACGAGCTGAGGTTGGGTTCGCTGTACAGATCCACCGTCAGGACCTTTCCGTAGGTGGAGGGGTAGAGGGACGGAGGCAGAGAGCGGGATTGTTTAACCGCAGAAGGTGTGGGGGCTTTCCTGGAAATCGGTTGTGGGAGAGTAGGGCTACTTAGTGGGGACGTAGTGGAGATTTTGCGGCCCGGTTTCTGATGGGGTCCTATCGTGGGGCGGGATGCGGGACGAGGTTTCTCCGGAGAGTTCTTCTGCACAGAGGAGGGTCTGTCCTGGGGAGGCTTGGGTGGAGGCGGGGGTCTCTCTGCGGGCGCGCTGGAGGAAGACGGAGGGTCAGCTTTCTCCCGGACGTCTGGGTTCACGGAGGTCTCTGAGAGGAAAAACAACACAAAGGTTAGACTCTACTGGAAAGCATGATGTTTTCTTTCTGTGATGACGGGATTTTTTTGGTTGTACGTGGAGAAAAGTAGACAAATGAAAAAGGAAATTATTCTGAAAACTTTAAGAACAGCTTGGAAAGAGGAAAGAAAGGTAGAACAAAAACACATAGCTGATCATAGATGGAGAACATGGATTGAATATGGAAAAATCTTATAAATACAACTTTAACACGGCCAAGAGAATGAGCATGTTTTCCCTGCAATCATTTTGAGTTCTGCTTACTGTATGTTTGTATAAGTATACAGGTACGTGTATATGTGTATAAGTGAACATTGGTACAAGTGGGTATATATGTGTATGAATGTATATTTAAAAGATCATCCCTCTTCATTTTTTCACCCCTTGCTTTTGGTGGCTCTGGGACTTTTGTAGTGATGTGCAGAGAAAAGTAGACAAATGAAGGAGACGACTCTAAAAATGAAAGCATTGCATTGAAGAACTGCTTCGCCAGTAGAAACAAGACGAGCGTCAGCAAATTAGACACAACACATCATTTGTTGGAGGAACAGACTCTGGACAACAACGGAGGTCTTCATTAAAGTGACAACAGAGATGACAGTCACAGTCAAGTACGAGATGCTTGATGAAAGATCCTTCTGAGCGTGGAGCTATTTCTGTTTGGGTCTGATGTTTTAAAAAGATTAATCAAAAGGCGACGGAAAAGCATGTTTGATTTGACTTCTTTAAGGGTCTTTATGATAAATAGTTTGAATAAGGACATCAACAATCTGCATCTTACTATCAGTATTCCTAAAAATGGAGAAGAAGTAGGGCACACATTGTCCTCTTAATGTGAAATACATCTCTCTTTAATACGAGGTGTTGACACATTTGGCCAGAGATGTCCTTTACTGGTCCCATTAGGCGCTTTCACACCAGAGTACTTTTTCCCGTACTTTTCCTGTTTAGTTCCGATAGTTCCTGGGATTTTGCGTTCACACCAAAAAGACTTAGTTCATGAGAACTTTTACCCCATTTTTAGTGCCTGCTAGAGAGGTGGTACTATCCTGGGGAGAACAAAGTTCCAATTTCTGATTGGCTGGGCGAATTGCAAACCACGCCCCGTAAAACTCGGAAAAGTTTATTGAAGCCGCCATTGTATTTGCTGGCATTAGCATTATTAGCATTAGCCCCACGCACCAACGCAGAGAGACTAACTTATGGCATCACAAAAAACATGGGAGCGGTGGAGATGAGGAGGTGTCAGCGTTCTGGCGATTTACTTGGAAGGCTTCAGTAGAAGCTGCTGGGAGTCCCAGCAGCTTCTACTGAAGCCAGTCCCTAACTCAAGGGACTTCCGTTCGGGGGCTTCGGGTGGCAGTATACGCCCTGAAGTACTTTGGGGCCTGCCAGTAAACCCAAAGCAGAAGAAGAAGAAGTGACGTCAGCGGCTTCATTTGACTAATCCTCCCTCAGGGACTTATTCCGGTGTGGACGCGATCGGCTCTTAGTTCCATGGGGGTTATAAGTGCTGGGTACTAAGTACGGCAAAGTGCTTGGTGTGAAAGCCGCTATTGAATTCCTCAAAGGAGAGAAAAAGGCAGCAAACTCTTATTTTTATTGTATCATTATTTTCTTTGTATTTAATCATTTTTATATTCTTATTTAATTTATACATTTTATTCAGATTTTTAAGAGAGTTTTTAGCAATCCCAAAGTCATGTGTTACTTGGTATTTATTCCCAGGGAAGGGGACCATGGTACTATCTTTATTTTTTGTTTGTGAAGCACTTTACCTTCTGTGGAATAAAGTCGAACATGATGGCAGTACAGTGTTACTAAGCAACCCCTCTTTTATTTCTACCTCCCTTAGGAAACATTACCTTTTCTCTTTTTGATTATTCTAACAGATCTCAATCACTTCCGAGAGACTCGTTGTCCCTTCAGGTGATTTCACTGATGCATTACAGTCGAGTGAAATTAGACTCAGAGGGTATCATCTATTAGCAGGATGAGCAGCGGGTCGTGGGCTGGTAATAACAATTAGTGAGTTGAATAATGATGATACTAAAAGTCAAGCGTTAAGCCCAAATGAAGCAAGAGAAGCTGCAGGAGAGGAGGAAGCGCTTTGCTCACCTGGTTTGGGTTTGGGTTTGCGACCAGGTTTCCCTTTGATCTTCGGAGCGCTATCTTCAGGTTTTGTTCCCGCCTCTTTGCTCTCTTTGCTGCATTTACGGACTCTCCTCCGGGAGCAGCTGGACACCAGCAGGGCAGGGGACGGCTCGGCACCTGGAGCAAAACAGAAGATTTAAGCATTTGACATTAAAGAGGACATATTCTGCTGTCGTTCAGGTTCATATCAGTATGTAGTGTCTCTACTGGGACATGTCTCCATGCTTTCTCATACTGCCTGTGCTGCAGCACCTCTTTTCACCCTCTGTCTGAAACCAGAGCCCAGTCTGCTCTGATTAGTTAGCTGGCTCTGTTGTGACTTGTCAACCGCTTAGAGATGTCCCGCCCCTTAGCCGATCATGTACAATGTGTTGGAGCCATGGATGTATAATAAGAACTGGATACAGCGTGGGAGACGGGGCCTCGTTCATTCCTATGAGAGCTGCTCATTGGCGCATGAAGACAAAATGGCCCAACTTTTGAGAGAGCGAAACGTCACGAAAGCATTCATATAATCACATAATCCGTTCTTATTGTGTATCCATGGGTAAAGGTAAAAATCATGTAGTACTGAACACGTCACATGAACGTTCCCGGCGGCGCGGTCCCGTGGGAATAGCGTTATTAGCACATTTTATAACTTGAGGACCGAAGGTTTTTAATAAGGGCTATACAAATGTTCATACTGGGAAGTTTATTTAGTTTAAAAAAAATGATCCAACGATTTACAGACGTCTCTTTCCCAATGTTAGTCAATGGGAAAAAGTATTTCCGGGCCCAGCGACTGATACGGAAGTGTAGTACCGCCGTTTGGCCACAACTAATATTTTCCTCTGAGCCCGGCGCACTTAATGGGGGCTTGGTTGGAGCGCTAGCCAATATAAGCATGAGTGTTACATAGTGGAGTAACTATTGTTAAAAGTAAACAAAGAAGTCCAATCTAAGCTTAAGGAAGTTTGGGACTTTAGCCTTTGCAGACTATTTACATGCACAAAAACCCATATAAACACACTTCAGGAAAGGGTAAACCTCAAAAAGCATTATAGGGCCCCTTTAACATTTCTCAAGCTTTCCCCATGACTGCAGCTTCTCAGGCTTCTGAACAAGAAAAGCAGCACCTGAATATAGGCGTGTTCTACCTGCAAACCTCTCAATTCTGAATGATCAGATTGTGTCTTCTCTGTGCACTCCTTCGTTAAATGTTAGAAGCACCTTGCTGGCAAAAAGGAACATATTTACACCAGCTTCTGCCAAAGTCAACAGTAGCACCCACGGAGAAATACGGCTGAAATATCACAAGGTGTTTTGAGTACTAGACACATATATTTGTTGTCAGCAAGGTGCTTCATGTTGTTTCTCTCCTTTAGGAGGACATCATTTCCTCACTGTAGTTGATGTGGACAACCATTAAGGCTGAACCATGCTTGAGTGGACAACACACACACTTAGGAAGAGTGTTTAGGTATAGTATTTATAGTATATACACACACAGCTGTTTAAAGAGTAGCTGTGTACCGGAATAGCTTTAAGATAGCGGCACTGTACTGAGAAAACACTTCACCTAAAGCCAAACAACACACGAATAGCAACCATGCAAACATATAGACATGATAGTGTGTGTGTGTGTGTGTGTGTGTGTGTGTGTGTGTGTGTGTGTGTGTGTGTGTGTGTGTGTGTGTGTGTGTGTGTGTGTGTGTGTGTGTGTGTGTGTGTGTGTGTGTGTGTGTGTGTGTGTGTGTGTGTGTGTGTGTGTGTGTGTGCATACTCACAGTGGATCTTGTAGTCTGGCGGCAGCAGTCTGATGTGTGAGAGCGGGATGCGTCCTGTGTCTCCGTCATCAAACTCCACCGTGATGAGATCATCCTTCTCGTCGATATCTGAACTTCCTGTTAAGGGTGAAAATAAAAAAAGACTCAAGTGTTATAATTAGATTTTGAGTCATTTGTAGAGATAAGGAAAACTTTTTTAAGCATGTGTTTTGATATATTTATTCTTAATTTAAAAAGTAAAAAAATTCCCAATGCAATAAATAGTCAATCTGATTCTAATTACATTCACTGAATGGAAATAAGAATACAAACCCATACCAAATATGGTCCCATTACTAACTGGCCCAAACCCTTTTGCATCGTGTGTGTGTGTGTGTGTGTGTGTGTGTGTGTGTGTGTGTGTGTGTGTGTGTGTGTGTGTGTGTGTGTGTGTGTGTGTGTGTGTGTGTGTGTGTGTGTGTGTGTGTGTGTGTGTGTGTGTGTGTGTGTGTGTGTGTGTGTGTGTGTGTGTGTGTGTGTGTGTGTGTGTGTGTGTGTGTGTGAGTGTGTGAGTGTGTGATGCTGGCTCTGTACCGTTGACCACGGAGCCGGGGTACAGGCAGCGGTACTGCTGGCTCCAGTAGGCGGCGATGCGTGTTCCCTCAGGAAGGTAACGGACAGACGGAGGCTTCACATCGATGATCTGCACACAAAAATCATATACATTATTCCACAGGTCAAGCCTTTACGCATGCATGTAACCAGCGGTGCTAAGTTACTACGTCGTAGACATAAAATAAATGACCATAATTAAGTACATTTTTTAGTATTTCCATTTTAAGCTACTTTATATATTTCCACTTCACTTTCATTTTGAGGCAAAAATATTTTTTTTTTTAGTACTCAAGTAAAAGGTCTGAGTTATTTTTCCCCACTGGATGCAATCCTTTTATTTTCCAAGTGCTACACATTTCAGTTTTCACCAGAAACAGAGATGTGATTTGTGTTGACTCACAGCCTCCTGCAGCAGTTGTTCGAGGCAGTAGATGTGTGGTCGGTTCCCTCGCTCCCCCTCCACCACCACGCTGTATCTGCAGGGAGGAAATGTGGAGAAATGGACGGGTTAAACGTCTGGGAATCAGTGGGAAAGTTCACGTTTGTCTCTGCAGTGTACATGTGTATTTTCCAGGGAAAGCACTAAACCGGTATCTGGATTCTGACTGCTTTGTGGGGGGTGGGGGATGTGTCGTTTATAACTAACAAACACTGCAGTACTTTTTCATTTAATACTTTTCAGACCATAGCGCTGTTAGTACCTGAATCCCCCCTGGAATATTAATCCCGTCTGAACAGGGTTTAGTGGGTTTGTTTTCTTTTAATGAGGCCACTCATTACATTTTAATGTTTGTCATAAAATGTTTATGCAGGTTTGTGCAGTTTTACAGGAATACTTTGACATTGTTTGGGATAACATTTCTATGTTTTAATGCCCAGAGTTAGATGAGAAGAGTAACTGTATGGTTAATATGAAGCAACCCGCAGCTGGTTAGCCTAGCTTAGCACAACGACTGGAAAAAAGCTAGGTAGTGGCCTAGCTTGAAATGTCTTGTTTTGACAGCGCAAAACATAATGACATAAAAGAGAGAAAGGCATTACAACTCCATATTTGAGAGGCTGAAAGCTTTCTTTCTGACATGAACAATTACTTCAGTGAATAATTGCTTATCAAAAAATGGATTAGTAGTCAGCTAATTGTTTCAGCTTTATTTTAGCATTCAATCAATCATCAAAGCTTTTTAACTGTGGTTCGCACCTGCAGAGAGAGCCTCAAATATTCTCTCCTTTACTTTTATTCTCTGGTGGCTTTTCAAGCACGCGTGCAGCTAAATCAGGTACTGCTAAAATCAAGGACACTAAACTTCAGCTGGAACCAAAATTGGAGCACACTGATTGATTTGCTGCTTTTAATAGTGCCACCAGATGTGTGTGTCCACTATTAAAGGCTGCACATCAATCCCTGTGCTCCACTGCGTCTTTTTGTTTTACCCTCTGAGGTTGAGATGTGTACTCACATGTCGGGGGAGTGTACAGTGTTCACGTGTCCCGCGTACAGGAGCTGGTCGTCCATCGGGATCAAAACTTTGAGTCCGTCTACCAGCGAGTCCTTATCCAACACGCACTGCACCGGAGCTGAACACAACAGAGCCATGCGGTATATGAGCATATTGTACATGAAAGCTGCATCCTGATTGGTCGATTTCAACATTTAGCGGTCGGTTATTTAAAAAAAATCTCAAAATCTGCTACGGCTGTTCTGACTAAGGGACTATGTGCAGTCATATCAATCTGCACAAAGAAGTTGGGTCACTTTAACATCAGCAGTGGCCAAAAAAACACCACTAGTTTCTGTAAGTCTGTCAAATAACTGTGTTTATAATATTTATTTTCATATTTGAGAAGAGCAAAACACGCTAGACAAAGGAAACGAGGACAAGTAAACAGAACAAGAGCCGGAAAGAGGATAAAACACTGAACACGAGAGAAATCCGCAGATGAAGACAGACAGGAAGTAAACACGAAAGGGAACAGCCGAAGAAGATAGACAGGAAGTAAACACTAAAGGGAACAGCCGAAGAAGATAGACAGGAAGTAAACATTAAAGGGAACAGCCGAAGAAGACAGACAGGAAGTAAAAACTAAAGGGAACAGCCAAAGAAGAGAGACAGGAAGTAAACACTAAAGGGAACAGGTGAAGAAGATAGACAGGAAGTAAACACTAAAGGGAACAGCCGAAGAAGACAGACAGGAAGTAAACACTAAAGGGAACAGCCAAAGAAGAGAGACAGGAAGTAAACACTAAAGGGAACAGCCAAAGAAGAGAGACAGGAAGTAAACACTAAAGGGAACAGCCGAAGAAGACAGACAGGAAGTAAACACTAAAGGGAACAGGCGAAGAAGAGAGACAGGAAGTAAACACTAAAGGGAACAGCCGAGGAAGACAGACAGGAAGTAAACACTAAAGGGAACAGCCGAAGAAGACAGACAGGAAGTAAACACTAAAGGGAACAGCCAAAGAAGACAGGCAGGAAGTAAACACTAAAGGGAACAGCCGAAGAAGACAGACAGGAAGTAAACACTAAAGGGAACAGCCGAAGAAGACAGACAGGAAGTAAACACTAAAGGGAACAGCCGAAGAAGACAGACAGGAAGTAAACACTAAAGGGAACAGCCGAAGAAGACAGACAGGAAGTAAACACTAAAGGGAACACAGTATTCCCTCATTTTAAGTTACACTACTGTCTCCGTGCACAGCTGTTGTTCGAACGTAGTCTGTTCTTCTTCTCTGTTTTCCGGTTCAGCCATTGCAGTAGAACTGACTATTGTTTGTTAGCTGAAGCTGTTAATATCTATTATTCCTTGTCTTCTTGTGTGTGTACTGACCCGGTGTGGAGACCCTCTCCGACACGCTGTTGCTTCGCGGTGTGACCAGTTCGTCTTCGCTGAAGCTGCTGTCCTGGTTCGGCTCGAAGTCCTCGTCCGCCGCCATGCTCTCCATCAGCCGGCTCACCGCCCCTCTGGAAGGCTACAGAGAAAACACACATAGGCATTCATTTCCTAGCAGTAAAGATCCAACAAATCACCAATAAGTCAAATCTTAGAAAATATATAATTTTAAACTTTTCTTTTGGAAGGGGCTCCTGTATTCCATTTCCGCCATTAATGAATGTGTGTTAAAGTGTATATATTCAAAATATGGTCAAAGGTATTGATGAAGTATTGGGTTTATTATATACAATGTCTATCAGGAAACATCTCGTACAAGTTTAGTGATATTTTGATCTTTATTTCCGGAGATAAGTGCGATAAAGCAGATACGTTCCCCTTAGGAGAGATCTACATTTTCACCATCTTTTGTTAGGATCCATAAAAAAAAACTCATTTTGCAGTAAAATATTCTAATACAAGCTATATTTTTTAAACTAGGCATCTTAGACTAATGATAAAACATGGATGTGCTTTGCTCCATTGACAATCTGAAGCCTTTTTTTGTATTTGTTCCTATACTACTGCTATTTAAAGTTCATTTATTGCCGCTCACCAAACCACCAGACACACCGCAAACTTTCCAAAGATAAAACGGCAACATATTACAACGCTTATGCTGTTTTATACACAATCTTCTTTATCTGATGTTCTGCCACCACCAAGAACTCTGCACACACACTCCGGCTGCCTGTAGTGTTTCCAAAACAAGCTGCAGTGTGTTGGTGGCAGATGGAGCGCAGAAATCACACTCTCTGAGAGGTTCACTTCTTCTCTCACCAACAGATCAGTGTTAATTACAGCAGCAGATATCAACCTCCACACGTATTGTCACTGTGTGTGTGTGTGTGTGTGTGTGTGTGTGTGTGTGTGTGTGTGTGTGTGTGTGTGTGTGTGTGTGTGTGTGTGTGTGTGTGTGTGTGTGTGTGTGTGTGTGTGTGTGTGTGTGTGTGTGTGTGTGTGTGTGTGTGTGTGTGTGTGTGTGTGTGTGTGTGTGTGTCTGACACATAGAAGGTAAAATGGATGTGTGCACATTTAGGGAACATCACCTAAATGTTCCAATTTTGTTCTTGCCAGGATGATTAACCCTTGCGCCTCATTGGGGACATTTTTTTTTTTTTCAATCAATTAGGCTGTTAATGCATTTGGCACGGGATGACGTTTTCTTTTTAATAACATTTTGAACTCCGCTTGTATAATAGGTCTAAACAAGTACAATTACAGAGTTAGTCCCCTGGCTATTGAAGCATAAAGTCATGCATTCTATATCAGACTTTTGATCTGGATCCTTGTCTTCAAATGTGTTTTTATTATTGTATAGATACAAAGCAAAAGAGTGGGGATATGTCGTTTTTTATTGCAGTTATTGTTAGACGTAATAAAGCCTAAAAGAAAGGCAAAAGGGTTAGGTTCACAAACTTGATGACTCCGCAGATTCTCACTGACCTCTCTGGGTTTGGGTCTGGCTTTGGGTTGGCTCTTGCGTTGCGGGCTGAGGCTCAGAGGAGGAAGAGGAGGAGGAGGAGGAAGAGGAGGAGGAAGAGGAGGAGGGTCTGAGAGGCTGCAGAGGGGAGCCGGACTCACCGGAGACTCCTTCAGCTTCTTCTTCTGCTGAAAGCATGCATATGTATCACTGCACTGAGGATGTACTGGACACATTTACATCTTTACACACACACACACACACACAGGCCAGACTGCCTGCAGTTGTCCTTTCTTGTCAGCGACACGACACAGGCAGCAGGGGAGTGCTGCAGTGACTGAGAAACTCTGTTGGCATGCTCGCTCGCTCTCTCGCGCTCTCGCTCTCACACACACACACACACACACACACACACACACACACACACACACACACACACACACACACACACACACACACACACACACACACACACACACACACACACACACACACACACACACACACACACACACACACACACACACACACACACACACACACACACACACACACACACACACACACACACACACACACACACACACACAGAGTTGTCAGAGGGGACAAAAGGATGTGAGGGAACCAGCGTTGAGGGAGGAGGAGAGGAGTGATACAGTAACAGAGAATACAAGTGACTGACCTTTAAGAAACAAAGATTTCCATATTTAAAAAACTATTCAAATGATATATTATATGTCTTATAAAAGAAAAATGTATCGCCATAGCAGTTAAAAAAAAAAAAAAAAAGAATAACTGTAAGGAGATGGTTTTGTGTTTTAAGCAAAGTTCATGTTAAACTAAATTAATAAATAAAAAGTGAAATAAATATAATTGACGTACTTTGATCAGGTCTTTCCCCTCTCTGCTGGGCGGGGAGGGTTTGGGTCTGGGGGGGGCGGGGGGCTTCGGTGTGAGAGGCGGGGCCGAGCTGGGGGAAGAGGAGGAGCAGCTCTGACTGGTGGAAGCTGACACCAACGCTGGCATCTGATTGGTTGTCGTGGTGGCGTCGTGGAGGAAGATCCTCTCGCTGCGGCGCCTCGTCCAACCCTCGTCTTCGCTGAAGCCCCCGAACCCCGAGGAGCCCGAGGGGTGGTCGAAGCTGAATTGCCGTGGCGACTGGAGCGTGGGGCGGGGCTTAGGCAGAGGCTTTCGTTTGATTGGCAGAAGAGAGTCGACTCGCTTCGAGGGGCTACTCTGGTCGATGCGGCGCGTTACCGGGGGCAACAGGGGGAGCTCGGGGGCGGAGCGTTTCCCGTGAAGAAGAGACGGAAACTTCCTCAGACGAAGATCAGAGCCCGAGTCTGACCACTCACACTCTGAAGACCCTGAGGGGGGGGGAGAGGGTCACATGGTGTAAAAACTACAAACACACGAGGGTAATTAATTACATTTACTCAAGTTACTTAATTACTACATTACGTTTCATTTAACTGATTATTTGATTCAAAGGGACTTACAATATGTTCAATCAACCATGAAAATACCAACTCAAGAGGGCTAGAGTCATGCAGGTAAACTAGCTTCATGTGGACGATGAGATTGACCAAGGTGCAGTTGAAAGAGGTGGCGATTACATTTTTGGCAAACTTTAATACTTTACTAAAGTGTTTACACTTTATGCTATTTTATACTTCTACTTGCCTTTATTTTGGCGGGAAAATATTGTATGTTTTTCCTAATACACCCAGTGTTTGAACATAACTTTATATAGTATCTAAAGTTGGCTGAACATTGACAAACAACGACATTTAATACATGTCTTTGTTTGTTTGTTTCCTCTATTGTGTTATATAGGTTTCAGTGCATGTAAATGGTTTGCAAAGGCTAAAATCCCTGTGTTCCCTCACACAACATTTGTGTAGGATTATATGCTTTAATTTGCCGTTAAAGTTAAAACACTCAGTTTTAAATGAGATCTTAAATTGGCTGAGAACATGTCTTTTTTTGTAATAAATACAGAATACATTTGTTTTGTATTAAGATACAGTAATAATTTAAAGGGGACCTATCATGCAAAAAGCACTTTTTGGTGTCTTTTATACATAAGATGTGTCCCCGGTGTGTCGGGGAACTCACGCAGCGTTAGAAAAATAAAACCCTCTTTTTTTTCCTCCGTACCCAAAACTCTAAAAACGGGGGTACAACGGAGCTGATCCAGATTTGCGTCCGATATGACGTAATATCTGAAATGTGGACCCACGGCGCTATCAGAAACAATGCCCGACTGTTTTGGACGTAATATGGCCGTGTTTACATTAGCATCGCTAACACTCAGAGCTAACCTGTACTGGAGAGCATGTGTGTGAAGAAGCAGGAAATAAAAAGGAACTCACCTTGTGGTATAACCGGCAAGAGAGAAAGCCTTTGAGCTCCATACTGTTTCAGAAATAATCCTTGATAATCCATGATATGGCGTTTCATCACGGCAGTATTTAGCTTAGACAGTAGCTGCCGGGTCCCGCATGAGCAGAGCCCCCTCCTCTTTTATTTTTGATCATTTTTTTGTTTTTTAAAGCTTTATACCCAAAATCAGCACTTTTGAAACAGGAAATGAAATAGAGGGATATGAGGCATGGCTAGAATGGGTGATCTGTTTGGTATTTTGAGCAAAACACTTCATAGACATGTTTTTTATATATTTCTATATATTTGAGACCTATGCTATTGCCTAAACATAGCATGATAGGTGACCTTTAATATATTCGTAGGGCTATTGTGCATATTGAGTACATTTAGCTGATCATACTTTTGTATTTCTACTTAAATGACATTTTGATTCAGGTTTTTTACTTTTTAATTGAGTCTTTTAGGACCAATGTAATTTTACTTTTTCTAAATTAAAGGATTATTTCTGTCATCTCTGCAACATATAATATACTCACATGTACACCGCAGAAAAGAAACTTGCAGGCAGTAATAAACTCAGGTTTCATATTCGCTAAAATCAATAACCCTGTAAATAGGACCATTGATCAATTTCAAACTCATAAATAATTTAGAAGTGAATCATTACGTTCACCCTGCTGAGACAATTAGGCATAAATTAATATTTAACCAGGAATCAATAAAATAATCCTGAACAAACGCTCTATGGACCTGCTCAACCGCAAATAAGAAAAACTCAATTACAGCACGTGAAGCTGTCGGGGGAGTGTGTGAAATGAGTAAAAGCAGAAGAGTGTGTGAGCAAAAAAAATACTTCTACGAATGTTGGTTGAATATAATAATGAAACTTCTGTTTTTCTTCAGTTTGCATCGTTTTTTTCCTTCTTTCCACAAGAAATATTATCAATATTATTTGGTTTATATACACATGACCCATTTGTACATGTGTTTTTCCCAGATTAAATATATCAGGCTTTTAATCTCAGGCCAACATTTCTGTCTGTTTTTCTATTTTTTATCCAGACTTTAAGGCTTTTTCTAAATGTTATTTCTAATCATGATATCATCCTAGACTAGCTGTCAGGGGAGTTTATGCAAAGACAGACTTAAATATAAAAATGATCATTGTTTTTTTTCTCTACTTTTCTATTTGTTGAACAACTTCAACAAAAACATTATCCATATTAGTTTGGTTTTTTGCACAGAAATACCCTTTATATTTACTTTATACAAAATAAAAAGTTGTATTGCTTTAAAGGTCACCTATTATGCAAAATCCACTTCTTCATGTCTCTTCTGCATCAACATGTGTCCTCTCTTCTTCATGTCTCTTCTACATCGACATTTGTCCCCTCTTCTTCATGTCTCTTCTACATCAACATTTGTCCCCTCTTCTTCATGTCTCTTCTACATCAACATGTGTCCTCTCTTCTCCATGTCTCTTCTACATCAACATGTGTCCCCTCTTCTCCATGTCTCTTCTACATCAACATGTGTCCCCTCTTCTTCATGTCTCTTCTACATCAACATGTGTCCTCTCTTCTCCATGTCTCTTCTACATCAACATGTGTCCTCTCTTCTCCATGTCTCTTCTACATCAACATGTGTCCCCTCTTCTCCATGTCTCTTCTACATCAACATGTGTCCCCTCTTCTTCATGTCTCTTCTACATCAACATGTGTCCTCTCTTCTTCATGTCTCTTCTACATCAACATGTGTCCCCTCTTCTTCATGTCTCTTCTACATCAACATGTGTCCCCTCTGTGGAAAGACATTCTGAAAGTTTCAGGAAAAAAGCTTCTCTCTCTTTTTGTCCTGATCCATTTCTATAAAAACCTGTCTGAAAATGAGCTGATCAGATTTTGGCCACTTTATGATGTCATAACGATGTGTTGGCTTGTGTAACCATTAGCCAATCAGCAACCAAGGTAACCCCCCTGCAACCAAATCTCTCTCTGAGGGGCGTGGGGAGGGGCTCCTTATTTTTATCTAAAGTAACAGACAGAGAATCAGCACTTTGGAAACAGGGCTGAAACAGAGGGCATTATGGGTAATGCTGCAATGATCCGTTTGGTGTTTCAGCCAATCAGAGACAGGCTCTGTGTATATCTGAGACCTATAATATATTGATGAAAAACAGTATAATAGGGAACCTTTAAAATATTCAGCTTATTTTTGAACTAATGCACCAGTTTGTATCTTCATGGTTTATTGCACTTTTTCTAAGTCCCTTTGGATAGACGCTAAATGAATGTAATGTCATATACGCAACGCTTTTGTATCTGCTGTGTTTTTACCCAGAGTGCTTTGCCTGCTGCGGTGTTTGCCGTCGTACAGGAGGCTCGGAGGCGTGGGAGGGACGGGTGTCGCGCTCGCGGCGAACCGGGCCAGCAGACCCAGCCCGCTCAAATCCTCGTAGTCCTCTTCGTCCTCCGAGGATTCTGTTTCAGAGAAAAGACTGTTAGCTTTTCAGGGATGAACGTGTCTGCAGCAGCACAGGGGTCAAAGGTCAAATCACTTCCTACTGACACAAAGCCTGCACCACTGAGGAGATGAAATAACGGAAGATAAATTATCGACCTATATCCCTTGTAAAGTAAATAAAAAAACTGATTTAAGCCCCGTGTAGAAGGACACACACACACTCACTAATTAAAGAAATTAGTGAAGAGAAAGGATAACGACTGTCCAATCCACCGCCTGCATTCACCACGTAATGCTGTGTAAGCAAGGTACAGAAACGCTCATTTAGCACATACATGCATTAGCCACGCTCTCACACACACACACAGCTGCTGAGACCCTGTGAGCTGACTCAGGTCTCATTTATTATTTAAACGAAACCCCTCAGAGAAAGTGACAGAGAGAAAAGCTGCTTCCTTCGTCCTTTTATGTCTAACAGGCCAGAAGAGCACACAAAAAGGCAGAGGCACACACACAGACAACACACACATGTATATGCATTTATACACTGAAGCACTGGTTAGCTGTTGCAGGAGTTAGGAGTTAGCAGTTAGCTCGATAGCAGCAGGAGGAGCGTCTCCTCAGGGGTTAAAGGGTGTTAACATTGTGGGTGGATGCACAGTACAACAACATATGTTTTATTTATTATATTAAAAGCATATAATTGCTTTCATAGGATTAGCAATATTGTGTGTTTACAAAGGTTTTTAATAAAAGGTTACACCAGGTAGAGTCCGTGGTTTGCTGCCCTCTCTGGTGAGAAGTTAGCGAAGTGTACAGAAGTGAGTAGTGATATCTGAGAGTCTTCGCTCCAAAAATTACATTCACATATATTGAATCTAAATTGTAAAATATTGATTTCAGAAGAATGTATTTTATCCCGAATTAAAAAAAGTAAAAAAGTAAAACAGAGGACTTTATTCCGTGAATGTTATTTGTGTCCCGTTTGAAACCAAAATCTGTTTTGTATGCAAATCTGTATGCGGCTCAAGTTATATAACAAATTTACTTATTTTAAGTCAAATCATAGATTTTTACTGACTTTATAAAAAAAATGTCTTGGCTTTTTGTTTTGTTTCAACCCATTACGTAAGCCATGTGTATAAAACTGCAAAACAAATAAACGTCTCTCTAAATCTAGTTAAAGCTGTTTAATTATACGTGAATGTCATTTTAAGGAGACCGGTGTCCTCTTTAACCAAAACAATACTTATTTAAGTAAATCAATTGTTTCATTTGTTGATGATCCAGACCAGAATATAAAATAAAATAATTTCAAACTCTCGGGTCAAATTTCGGAGCTACATCTGAAGTGTTAGTTGTACTGTCGATCCACGATGTGTTAACAGAAGCAGGCAGACAAAACAAAACAGGCAGGCACTGAGAGGACAGCCCTGTGAGGCCCCTTGGTATGATGATGTAGTTTACGAGTAACCATGGTTACATCCTCTTTTACGTCTTCCCGTAAACTTTTACATAAGAAGACAAACCGTTGGTAAAGTGGAAGTAACCATGGCTCCCATTAAAAAAGAGTTTTAATTTGTGAGAACAAAAAATAAATGTAATTTCAGCGTGGTCCATGTTAGCGGTGGATGAGGAATAGAGGGAGGGGACCGTCCTACTTACAGAGCAGGTGACAGGGGTGTGGCCTCAGGCAGGGGCGGGGCAGCGGCCAGAGCGCAGCCTAGCCGTAGCTCAGCCTAGCATTAGCATTAGCTTTAGCCGCAGCGAAGTAGCATAGGCTCACGGCTGCGCTAGTCCTTGCCAAGCTTCTGTAATGTCGCAGCAGCACAAAGCACATGGAAACAGGCGGAGAGACACGCAAAGCATCATGGGTAAGGAAGGGGGAGAGGGACAGGTGAGAGGACAGAGCAAGGGGTCGGAGAGAGCAACGTAAAGGGAGAAGGGTTATTTGAAGGTTTAGTAGACAGAGGAGGGGCTCTATTATCCAAATATCCCCAGCGTGTTATTTGATTGGTGCTGTCAAGAAGTTTAGAATGAGTAGATTTTATTTCCCACACAACATTGAGAAAATAGACCACATTGTTAAAAAAACAAAACACTTAATCTGATGTAAATTTACCTGAAAAATCCACAACAATTATTTTTTTAAATCTATAAATTTAGTTTAAAAAAAATATCCACAAAAAACTGCTTTAAAATTCCATTAATTTACCTTTAACTTTTTCTTTTTTTGACCATGTAAGCTAACCAGGAAATAAATACCCGTCCCATCAGATTCAGCTGCTGTGAAATAAGTCTTCTACATTTTTTATTTTTTGGTTTCCAGGACTGAAGGGATATTTGAGGAACAGAGCAGTGTACAGGATGTGAGCTGCACACTGACGGAGACAGACAGACAGATGAAGCAGACACAAGGACCACAGCGCTTCGCTTTCTGTGCCAATCAGATCAACACCTTTAATAAAGCTTATAGGTACCAAAACTGCAATACAACTTTATCTCACAATTCACACAATTTTTCAATATACAAAATGCTACAAAAAAACTGGTTTTGCAATCCAGGCAATGTAAAAAAACAACAAAAACAACACCATAGAAATACTCTTTAAAAAAACAAAAGGCAACAGCAGCAAGAGAGGTAGAGATGGTCGAGCTAAAGCACAGTCGAGACGCGAACAGAGACACAAGCTGCGTTTCTGCTAAGATTGGCTCAGTAACCTTGGTCGAAGGAGTCGTCGGAGGAGCTGAGGCCGGCCTCCTCCAGCAGCAGAGATAAGTGCTTGTGTTTCTTCTTCTGGGATTTCAGGCCGGACGGCGGGGGTGACGTCAGCCTCTTCCTGGTCGGGTTTTCGTGGGAGCGCATCCCTGAGAGAGAGGGCCAGCCTCCTCGAGCAGAAGAAGTGAGATCCTCTGAGTCTGAGTCTGGTGCAGAGAGAGGACGGTTAATGAATCATGCAAACACACCTCGACACCATCAGCAATGGGTTCAGGGGTTAAACAGCTTTTTAAGAATAAAAAAACTCAAGCATTTCAAGGCCCAGATTCTCAAAGCCTTACGTTAAATGAAATTGCGAAAGATTTACTTTACAGAAATCCTAAAGCAATCGATTTATATTGTATAACTTGTGTTATTTTACCAGCTGTTCCTATGAACTATAATAGCATGTTTTGATCGTGATTGTGATTATTAATTGCTCAGCTAGCTCCAGTTCGCTCGACATCCGCTGTGAGACGCAAGAAACACCCAAAAATGTATCTAAAAGGCGGGACTGTGAAATTTAAAATATTTAAGACTGTTTGCATAAGTTATTATTTAGATCAAACAGCAGATTATGTTGAAAATCCAACATTTTCCAACAACCATTAACCGTATCTCTGCCAGCATTGGTCTTAATAAGCAGTTATTTCAGATCTCTGGTCTCCAGGTACTCACTGTTGGAGCAGCTGCTGAGCTCTGATCTCACGTGAGAGAACAAAGTCGTCGTCGTCGTCTCCTTCTGACCTTTCACTTTCATGGCGCTGTCCGAAGAGGAAACCTTGGTGGCCATGTTGTGTTTCCCAGCCTTAGCGGACGGGTGGACGCTGCGCTCCTTCATCCGACTTTCCCCAGACTTGACCTTCGACTTGTCTGATTTGGAGCTGAGTTTATGAGAAGCTGCGATTGATCCGAGCTGCGAGAGCGACAGAGCTCTGTCCAGATCTGAGGCCAGCTGCTCCTGCTCACACACGTGGCCACGCTTCGACTTCAACACCTGACAAATAACACAAAAACACACTTAGTAAATTAAATCTGAAACATGGAGCAACACTGCGGACAGAAATAAAACACACTGTGAGGTCAAAAGTCAATATAAAAAATAGTAACAAAAATAATAATAATTTTTCATGTATTATTATTTTCGACTTTTTAATACCAGAAACCTGAGTTAAAAAAAAATGTAGTAATGTATTTAATAATGTTATTTTTAAAAAGGCTGTCTTAAATAGATTTAGAGATTTGAAATGTGATAACTGATATTTCAGAAATGTTGAGTGGGTTATTTCTTTGACAAATTAAATTACATAAAAATGTTAATAATGGCTGTGGCTATCACTTTTCCCTGAAAATCAACAAATTGACCCGTCAAAAACTGTCTATAAGACTTAAAGGTAGGGTAGGTAAGAATGGAGAAACCAGCTCGAGTGCGCCAGAATTTGAAATTACACAGCGGAAAAAAATCAGCCCCTTCCTTCAGACTTCCTCACAGAGCCCCTCCTCCAACACATACGAACGCGCACATGACCAATGAGGGCACGAGATAAGTTTGTGCACAGATGGAAGGCTGACAGGCAGGTAGGCCATCCAGTTACTTTAGCCGGTCCGGCTCAGATGATTGGTCGTGCTTTTTTACAGTGCCACGGCTTCCACAGATGAAATTTTTTTATGTATTTATTGTCAAAGCATTTAATTTATTCATTGCTATCGGGATGTTTAGAGCATTCCATGGAATATAACAAAAAGTGTTTCTGAAGTGAATGACCTACCCTCCCTTTAAGTGAAGACAAGTTAAAAGTAATTGAGTTATGCGATTATTCCTCTGTTGTCATGCAGACTTTCATATTTCAGGATAACATTGAGCGAAATCCTAAAAAAGAACTCGACAGCGTCTTACCTCCAGAGCGTGACTGGTGGACGGCTCCTGGTCGTTCCAGCTCTTCTTCTTCTTTTTCTTCTTCTTCTTCATCTTCACTCCTCCGATCGCTGCCTCTGCCTCCTCTTCTTCTTCTCTGGAGACCCTGAACCTTTTCCTCTGTCCCTCCCCGGCTTCAGAGTCCTCGGAGTATTGCACTGTCCTACCCACCCTGAAACACCCAGAGAGTTGTTTTTACAGGGAAACAACAAACAGACAGAAAAAAACAAACATGCAAATAAAGATGGAGGTGTGACTCACTTTCCAGGCCTGCTGTCCAGTTTGGTCGGTGTCGTTAAATGTTTCCTCTTACGGGGTCGCCCTCTGCCCCGTCGGGTCAGACTCCGCCTCTCGTCCTCGTGCTGCTGCCGCTCACTGAAACATACATTAGAGGGTATAAGTGTGTGTTTGTCTGGGGTGTAGAACTTAGTGTGTGAGTATCAATATAACGGCACATTTAGATTCCTAACATGTCAGAAATGGATTCAGCATCCTCAAAACCAAAAGCCTTTTCTTAAAACCATTGTCTGCATAGGCTATATCGCTAATTAATGCAAATTAACACAACTTATGATAAATGTGCAAATTGCCCAACATGTGCAAGTTAGCATCCGGCAGTTTCTAATGGCTGGGGACCCCTACTTAACATTTCTAACATAACACTTTGGTGTACTGTATTAGACATGTTAAAATTAGATAGACAGAAATGTCCTTTTATTGTGTTTTGCTTATTCAAGTGTATTAAACATGATAGAGTCCTTCTTTCCCACATAACACAATGTTATGTTTTAATTTACAACTTACTGTTCAACTGTTACATTTTAGCTAACTGTTTCAACTGTCAACTAACTGTTTCAACTGTCAACTTACTGTTCAACTGTCAACTTTTAGCTAACTGTTTCAACTGTCAACTAACTGTTTCAACTGTCAACTAACTGTTTCAACTGTCAACTTTTAGCTAACGGTTTCAACTGTCAACTAACTGTTGCTACTGTTAATTTTAGCTAACTGTTTCAACTGTTACTTTTTGCAAAAAAGTATTAATAATTGTATTATTATAATGATAACTGCATTGCACTGAGTAAATAACCGTCTCAACTGTCAACTTTTAGCTAACCATCTCAACTGTCAACTTTTAGCTAACCATCTCAACTGTCAACTTTTAGCTAACTGTTTCAACTGTTACTTTTAGCTAACTGTTTCAACTGTTACTTTTAGCTAACTGTTTCAACTGTTACTTTTAGCTAACTGTTTCAACTGTTACTTTTAGCTAACTGTTTCAACTGTTACTTTTAGCTAACTGTTTCAACTGTTACTTTTAGCTAACCATCTCAACTGTCAACTTTTAGCTAACCATCTCAACTGTCAACTTTTAGCTAACTGTTTCAACTGTTACTTTTAGCTAACTGTTTCAACTGTTACTTTTAGCTAACTGTTTCAACTGTTACTTTTAGCTAACTGTTTCAACTGTTACTTTTAGCTAACTGTTTCAACTGTTACTTTTAGCTAACTGTTTCAACTGTTACTTTTAGCTAACCATTTCAACTGTTACTTTTAGCTAACTGTTTCAACTGTTACTTTTAGCTAACCGTTTCAACTGTTACTTTTAGCTAACCATCTCAAATGTCAACTTTTAGCTAACCATCTCAACTGTCAACTTTTAGCTAACTGTTTCAACTGTCAACTTTTAGCTAACCATCTCAACTGTCAACTTTTAGCTAACTGTTTCAACTGTTAGTTTTAGCTAACCGTTTCAACTGTCAACTTTTAGCTAACCGTTTCAACTGATAGTTTTAGCTAACCGTTTCAACTGTCAACTTTTAGCTAACCGTTTCAACTGATAGTTTTAGCTAACCATCTCAACTGTCAACTTTTAGCTAACTGTTTCAACTGTTACTTTTAGCTAACCATCTCAACTGTCAACTTTTAGCTAACCATCTCAACTGTCAACTTTTAGCTAACTGTTTCAACTGTTAGTTTTAGCTAACCGTTTCAACTGTCAACTTTTAGCTAACCGTTTCAACTGTTAGTTTTAGCTAACCGTTTCAACTGTCAACTTTTAGCTAACTGTTTCAACTGTTACTTTTAGCTAACCGTTTCAACTGTTACTTTTAGCTAACCGTTTCAACTGTTACTTTTAGCTAACCGTTTCATAACACAATAATATGTTTTGATTTACAACTTACTGTGTGACTCTGTATTATCAGATAGACCATTTCTGGACCTTTATTTATGAGATATTTCCACCTGAGTACTCGACATGTCTGCGTTCACAATAGGACTCTATGAAATGGAAAATAGACTAATAGCAGCAGTGTGGAATGAATTCATCTTGTGTGTGTTTTTGCGTCAGCTCACCGTTTGTCTCTGCGTCTCTGCAGCTTGGTCAGATCTCTCTGCTTCTCCTTGTAAGTCTTCTGCAGCTCGGCCAGGTGAACGCGATATTCCACCTCCACGGCATCCAGCACGTCCACAGACATTTTACTGTACAGCTGCACAGAGGAGAGAAAACGTGTCAGTGCATGTTTTACTTTATTCCATCTCTGGGCGTCCCAAGTCATTTTTTATTCATCTCACCGGCTCCTTCCTCTGCCTCCAGCTGTACTTCTTGTTGGGGTCCAGCGTTCTGGGCAGGTCGATGTGCGACTGCTTCTCGATCGCCTCCAACAGAATCTGCCGGCTTGCTTCAAGAAGGCCGTCCAGACCCTCTAATGTCAGATCTGAATGGGAGGCAGAGGATAATAAAATATTAGAGAATATAACAGAGTTGAAAAGACTATTAGAAAGGGATGCATAACTCATTAAATATGATCAAAATCACAATATAGGCGAGAGAAATATCCACATTGCAGTATCTGTAATGATCAGGAATCTGTGAAAATATTTGGATGAAGTATTGTGGTACACTTAAAAGTCTTGCTGATACAGATCCTCAAATGTTTAACACAATCCAATATCGCCAATCATATCGCATTTGCAAAACCAGTTTTAAAAAAACAATGATCAATCCTATAATATAGATATTGAGATAATAAAACATTAGAGAATATAGAATAGGGAATAGGGTGTCGTATTGTCATACTGATATTCTGTACAAACTGTGAAGTCCACTGAGACAAATGTAACATTTGTGATATTGGGCTATATAAATAAACACTAATTGATTGATTGATATTGCATCCGAAATATTGTGATATTTGATTTTCTCCATAAAGCCTGGCCCCAGTTTCCTTCATATTTCCTCACCTTGCTCCATGCTGATTTGCTCCATCTCCCTCTGAGCCATTTGGCTGAGCAGGGCCATCCCCTCCAGCGCCACCATCTCCAGAGCACCGGCACTGCTGCAATCCACACCCAACGAGTGCATTTCTATCTGCGGTAAGAGTGTTGGAGCGGGTGGAGTTCTTGGTCGAGCCTGGGCTATTTCACTGGCTGCCAGCAGGGCGAACATCCCCGCCATGGGATCCTCAGGGTCGATAGTCAGCGGGATCGGCGAGTTGGAAGCGGACGGATGATAAACGGGAGTTTCAGTGACACTTTCTTTCTGACTGGGAGTGTGTGCGTTGATGGGAGCGTGTGCGTTGATGGGAGCGTGTGCGTTGATGGGAGCGTGTGCGTTGATGGGAGCGTGTGCGTTGATGGGAGCGTGTGCGTTGATGGGAGCGTGTGGCTGTTCTTGTTCACACACTGCGCTGGTGATGTGTTGTAACTCCTCTGCAGCGACGCATGATGGATAATGTTCTGGATCCTTCATGACATCTGGTTTGGGCTCAGACTCAGGAGGCAGGCCATATGTGGCCTGACAAGAATAAGACGACACCTCCATTTTGATTTGCCCTCCTTCCTTGTCTTCCTCTCTTATTCCTTGCAGTCTTTCCCTTTGTAGCAATGGAGGGCTCGGGATACGAGGAGTTAGCGTCTGTAGCTTCTGTGTTTCCCGGGCTTCCTCTCTGGAGGGAGCAGGGCTGCAGCTTCGATGAAGAGCACCCAGAGGATCGGGTCTCGTGTCGAGCGGAGGTTGCTCCACGCCTGGTTCCTGCTTCAGGAAAGATCTGGTGTGTTTTGGGGGCTTAATGTCTGTGTCCTGCAGCCTCGGATGGAGGTGGGCTGAGGGCAAAGGGGCAGCAGAGGAAGGAGATCGGGAGCGGTGAGGTGGGACGACTTCTGTGTTTGCCCCTGAGGGTGCTGGGATGTGATATGGGGGGAAAGGTGAGCCAAAGGGGGCGGTGATGGACTGGTAAGGGTAACCTGGAGGGAGATCTGTAACAGTAAAGCAGAAATACAGAAATTAGAATTACCAATTTGATGCACAGGTCTCTCGACAGGTATTGTAGTGGCTTAAAAGTTTCCAGAGCAGCCACTTCCAACATACGGGGGGGGGATTTCAACGCACAAATAATCCAGAACCATAATCCATTTTGTCAAGATGAATCCATTTATTTATGCATTGCAGCATACATCTCTTCTTCTCAGTGTGTCTGCTGTGTGTGGTGGAACTGGTTCACCTTCCCCCGTCTAAATCCAACCCCTTCCCCATAAACAGACATACTATAGTAAATGAAGGGGTGTCAACAAATATATTTGGGGGCGTAAACAACTAAGGTGAGTAGGTAAATATTCAACAAATAATATCTGTAGGCCATGTATACTAATAAAACAAGACATGTTAAACAATACAAATAAAAACAAAACGTATATAATAAACTCAGTTCAATGGCTCCTACAGGTATGTTCAGTTGTTAGCTTCCTCCACACTCACCAGAGTAGACGCCTTGAAAGGAAGCAGAGGCCGGCTTCAGTCCCTCTCTCTGAACCCTCCGTCCAACCTCCCCCTCCTCCAGTTTAGGCCGCCGCGGGGAGGACAGGGGAGGAGAGGCTGATCGTGGGGAAGGCGGGTGAGGAAGGGGCGTAGGCGGATGGGACAAAACTCTATGCCCGCCTTCCTCTGACTTCAGGGCAGTCACTGGCGAGGGGAGTGGAGGCAGCGGAGTGAGAGAGGAGGTGGACGGGGTGGGCGAGCGAGAGTGAGGAGGAAGTTTGCGGGGATGCAGGATGGGTGAGGGAGACGGGGAAGATATGGAGGAACGCCGGGGTTTGGGGTCGGAGTGACGTTTGTCTGCTTTGTCTTCCATCTCCGGCCGGTGCTCGCTAGCCTTAAATCGCTCCTGAAACACAGGGGATGTCACAACCTTATTAATATCAGTGTTGGTTTACATTGCTGTTTTGCAGCTGCAGTTCATGAGTGCTCTTATTGAATGTAAAATTATACTTTATAAGTAAATAAAAATAGCTCCAGCTTTAAGAGCATCAAAAACAATCATGTAATTTAACATACCTGATTCTAAAATGGGACATAAGTACTTGAAGTATATTTGAATGCCAATACTTTTGTTAGATTATAAATGCAGGACTTGTAACCAAGTATTTTTACGCTGTTGTATTTCTGCTTTCACTACTTCTTGCACCACTGCATAAATATGTGTGAAGTTGAACATCTCTGAGAAATAACAGAATTTGTACTTTCAAATTTAAAATATATATGTGCCTTCAGTGGGTTTGTGGCTTAATGCCAAACAAAGTAGGGAAGTAGAGTATTGAGATTTGTGGGGGGATTGTTGTTTTTGATCTTTGTTGACTTTATGTAATTCTTCACCAAGTCATAACATCTGGGTTTATGTGTATATGCAATATGTTCTGCCTCACTTGTAGCTCCCTGTTCCTCTACACAGCCAGGATATGTGCATTTGTATTATTTATGTGATGTGTGTAGGAAGGATATATATATGCACATAAAAGTCTCATACAGCTGCAGGACTGCTGTGTTTTATGTTTGTGTTGAATATGGAGATGGATGTCTACATGGACAGGTGTGTAAATGTATGGAGTTGTTTGAATAATGTATGGTTGTTGTTGTTGATACCATTTAACGACACAAAGTCTACTTACAACTAGCTGTGCGTTCCTCTGCAGCTCCAGGACCTGCGCTGTGTGCTGCTGGATCATCAGCAGCTCCTGTTGCCGGAGCATCTGCTGCTGAGAGAGCAGCTGGAGCTGGGCAGCGTGTTGCAGGGAGCTGCTCGTACCGTAAACACCCGGCCACACCGGGCCTCCACGATCCATAACATCACCTCCTGCACAGCCATGGAGAGGGAAAAGTTAGAGTAGCCTTCTTTGTCATTACCTCTTTCATATTAAGGATGAAGAAATGATGGTGGTTGTCTTCCACAACCTTATAGAAGAAGGACAAACATCCATTTTCTATGGCCCAACATCTTTTACGAGATGTTCCCCTGTCACATGAACTACACCAACAGCACTGATGTTTAAACTATTTATTCATTACTTTCAGCTAACCATTTCAACGGTTTACTTTACCGATTACCAACAGTTTCAACTGTTGAGCTAACTGTTCAAACTATTTATGTTTAGCCAACTGTTTCAACTGTTTACTTGAAGCCAACTATTTTAACTGTTAACTATTTAGCTAACCGTTTCAACTGTTTATTTTTAGCCAACTGTTTAACTGTTTATTTTTAGCTAACTTAACTTTTTGCTGGCTGTTCAGCTAACCGTTTCAACTGTTACTTTTAGCTAGCTGTTTCAACTGTCAACTTTTAGCTAACTGTTTCAACTGTTACTTTTAGCTAACTGTTTCAACTGTTACTTTTAGCTAGCTGTTTCAACTGTTACTTTTAGCTAGCTGTTTCAACTGTCCACTAACTGTTTCAACTGTTACTTTTAGCTAGCTGTTTCAACTGTTACTTTTAGCTAGCTGTTTCAACTGTCAACTAACTGTTTCAACTGTTACTTTTAGCTAGCTGTTTCAACTGTCAACTAACTGTTTCAACTGTTACTTTTAGCTAACTGTTTCAACTGTTACTTTAGCTAACAGTTTCAACTGTTACTTTAGCTAACAGTTTCAACTGTTACTTTAGCTAACAGTTTCAACTGTTACTTTAGCTAACAGTTTCAACTGTTACTTTTAGCAAACTGTTTCAACTGTTTACTTCTAGCTAACTATTTTAACTGGTTTTTTTTAGCTAACTGTTTCAACTGTTTATTTTTAGCTGACTGTTCAGCTAACTGTTTCAACGGTTTGCTTTCAGCTAATCTTTTCTAACCTTTAACTTTAAACTAACTTTATCCACTGTACTTTTAGCTTATTATTCCAACTGTTTGCTTTTAGCTATCCTTTTGCAATTTATACTTTTAGCCAACTTTCTCAAATAATAACATTTAGCTAATTATTTTAACGATTCACTTTTAGCAACTTATTCTACTGTTTACCAACTGTTTAAACTATTTATCCATTGCTATAAGTTATTTATTGTTCTTGCTTGTCAACTAGTTTTCAACCCACTCTTAATTACACATCGATTAATGTTACAGCTGACTCAATATGTGGATATATTTCATTTTCTTTTCAAATTAGTGGAGCTAATCAACACCTTTTGAGCAGCAGAAGAAAAAGTAGACCTGTTGGGGTTCACTGCTCCCTTTTGATACTGAAATAATTTTATTTTTCTCTTCATAGAATATAATACTTGTGTCTAAATTGCATCACAGACTTCCTAATTTTGCTGTAAAGCAGCAAAGAGCAAAACCTTTGGCACACCATCCAGACAAAAACATATGCAGGCTGTCAAACTTGTTGGAAATGGTCTCACTTTTTTACATTAATTACCAACACTGACATCTGTTACAAAATGAAAACGATAAGCTTTTATTTATAGTACAACACAGTAAATAGTTATTCTAAAAGTGATCAAATCGGCACACCAACTTTATGTCCCCATACTTTAGATTTCATATGCACATAAAGATAATGGCTTTCATACCGTAGTGTTGCAGGTGTTCAGTGGGGATGACGATTAACTGTCCAGATTGAGGGTCCCGGGCTAACTGGTATGGAGGAGGCATTGAACCCTGCAAAGAGGGGGGGTAACCTTGGGGGAGAGCCTGGTGGAGAGAGGATGGACCAAGGCCTGAACGAGAAGGAAACGTTTGAAAAGTAGATTTAAAAAAAAGAGAAAACATTTTCCCAGCTAATCTAAAACTAACACTGACTCAGCGCCATTCCTCACCCAGTATTTATACCCCAGTCATAACAGCACCGAGCACACAAACACTGAATTAAGCTGCTTTTTGAGTGATATTGTTTGTTTGCCCTTTGTGTCTAGACAGAACTTACCCTTAGGGAGCAAAATACATTTGTTTCCATATTACTCAGATGTTATGTGTACAGTAAAACTATGTAAGAGTGTGTGTTTGTGTCTCAATGCTGTTATTTCTGGACAGCAAGCGTTGGCGGAGCAGGAATGTCCTGCAAAGATCAGGAATGTCTGAGGAACTTGACCCCTGGAGGCTGTTACTGGACGGACAGACAACATCTCCTTTTTTCTGCTGCACCAATCACTAAAGGCTACAGAGGCGCATGTAGAATTTTGCAAGCACGCCACGTTCTTGTGTTGACCCGATTTAAAGCACAAGGTAGGATAACTCTGCTGACAAGAGAGTAAGAGGTAGATTCTTACTGAAAAGGGCAAAGGAGTTTCTGGTGCTTCTTTACTAATGCTTTGTGTGGCGTCTGTACTTGTCCACATCTGTCAGTGGCGGCTTCATGAAGACACAGAAGGTCATTCATCTTGTTTTTTTCAACAAAATAGTTAAACACCAGCCTATAATAAAATTACTAACAATTAACATAATGACTTTCTCAACTGAGAGGTTAGATAGAACATGGTAATGTTGGACAATAAAATTACTGAAAAATTAATTTAAAAACGATATGTTGAGTTATCCAGGTCTGCTTTCTGTCCACAGCGTTTATTCACTTTGCTCCAAATATCTGAAACAAATTCTGATGCAACACATACGTATTTTGACTGCTGCCTTTTTTTAAATCAAATAACTATTCATATATTACACTGCACTCTATTATTCTTGTATTTTACTCCCGTGTTATTCTTTTTCAGCTTGTTTTATTTGTCTTATGTTGGTCTTAATAATAATAATAATAATAATAATAATAACTTCCTAAATATATAAACAAGTTATTCTTTCATTTTTTTTTATTATTATTATTGTTTCATATCCTTTACTTTATCTGATTGTATCTACTCCCGTTTCATTTCAATCTGAGGTTTCCCTGAATGTTCGATATTGAGGGTGGGGGGAGGGGAGTGTTATTTTCCCATGTGTTAATGTATGTATGTGTGACTGTTCTTTCTATGTTAAAAACCCAATAAATATAATGTTAAAAAAAAAAAACAATGTCAAAAGGAACATTAACTCCAATTTTGGAAACATTTAGAAGCATGTACTGGTTAGCAAGTGTCTCTGGTTTTCATCCACTTACTGTACGGAGAGCTGGAGAGCCAGACTGGGGGGGCTCCGGGTCGGGGCATCCAGGGGTGAGAGGTGAGGGTCTGCGTGTCGGGGGGCCATCGTCCCGCCCCGGCCAGAGCGGCCCCTCCCGTCACCATGAGGTTAGAGGTCATGAGGCTGGGTGCCATCATGCTGGGCGTCATGCCGCTTGACAGAGGAGGGGGATGCATCTGAGTGAACTCTGCCAGCTCCTTGGACTCTCTGGAAGATAGTTTTATTTATTAATGTGTGTTTAGAACAAATAGATCTATTTTTTACAAGGTTAAAGGATTCTTACGCACAAACTCATAGAATAATCATTTGTTTATCTATTTTCACCCCTTTTTATGAAGAATGCTTTGTTTTTCACAAAAGAACGTTCTCAATGAATTTAAGTAAATGGGGGCCGTGTTTAAGAAAGCAATACTTTGTAAAAAAACATCTAACATATAACAAATCTAACATAACTTCTGCAGTATAATCCAAGTCTCACTTGTACAAATTATAATAGTGATGCAGAGCAAGTGTGTGACATTCAAGTGTGTGACATTCAAGTGTGTGACATTCATTTGACCCTTTTACAATCGACAAACATTTAAGTTAGCATGAAGTCGCTCACCTGAGCACTTTGTCCTGCTCGCGCTCCAGTCAGTCGGCCAACCAGCATCCGATCGTCATGGTGACGCCCGCGGTCCTCGCCCCGCTCCTCATCTGTAACGAGTTCACAGAGAGAGATGTGTGTTAGCTTAGTGTATTCAAACCCTGATTTCAAATGTGAAATATATGCAGTCCTGGTGGAAAAAAGTGAGTTAGTTCCTAATAAGTTGTATGAAGACAATTTGGAAAGGGAATTAAACTTACAATTATTTTGTTTTTGACCTTTTAAACGATGACGGTCATTTAATCATAAGCACCAGAGCATTACCATTGTCTTCATTCATTATGTTGCAATTTTAGAAGAGGTGATTTTGTGAAATGTAATTTTTAGGTTCCTCATTTTAAAAAGGTTTATAAATGTTCTATCAAATTGAGAAGTTAATTGTACATTGCCTAAACAGTCATAGAAATGCCCTGTCTGGGTCAGTTATTTCAAACAGATAGTAAACTGGTATAGATACGATGTTAAGTTTGCTAGTTTCTTTATTTAGTGGCAGGGTATCATTATTCACCTTAAACAGGTAAACCCTTGTGATAGCTGCTTTGAATGAACCTCAACACCCAATCATTCCAGTGTAAAGTAAGTTATTTATGTAGCTTATATCTACTTAAGCATAATAAAGAGCGCTTGGGTGCAACATATATTTATAAAATCGGATACAAGCTGTAAAAGAAGATACAGTGCATGACTGGGAAGCAAGAGGAAGCAATAATGTGGAGAGAGTGAAAGAGGAGAGTATGACAGCAGAGGGGAGGACAAGGTGACTCTGGCTCTATAACGGTGACACCACACAGCATGTCAAAACGGGGAAACTAAAAATACGATGTTGGGCCGCAGCCTGAACACAACGCGCGTGTGCACACATACTGAACACACACACACATACTGTAGTGTACAAGCACACATACTGAACACACACATAGGCCTGTCGCGATAATCGATAAATTGACTTATCGTACGATAAATAAAAATGGACTCGATAACTTTTCTGAGCTCGATAAATTGCCGTTTACATAAAGATGTGACCAGCATTTTAGCCTGGAGCGCTGTGGCTGCCAGGCGCGCTGTGAGGGGCGGGGCTGACACACAGCCAGGTCAGGACACTCCGCGTGCACGTGCAGCAGCGTAGCAGCCAAATTAATAATATAGCGACAAGCGGGAGACAACGTGTGACTTACTCGCGGGGAATTTAAAGTGAAATGGAATTGGTTACAAAACCTAACTACACATCTCGATTCTCCGGTGTGGCAGTATTTTGGATTCAAACCAAATCAACGAGGCGAACCTACGGACTTGAATGAGCCGGGCGGTGTGTCGCATTGGTTAAAAAAGGTAGCGACAAAAGCAGGCAATACCACGCATTTTAAACCACCTAAAACACAACCACCCCATTCCGTTTTTCCAGCTGGGAGCAAACACGGCAGCTGGAGATGGAGAGCCCCCGCCCGATAATGCAAACATGTTGGTGTTCCTTGCTCGAAAACTTAGAAAAACAGATTTGGATATGGCCTGTTGAGGCATCTGGGTCTTTGACAGTGGACTGTACACTTGACTGTTGTTTTAAGGAGGGTTTTTTTGCTTGTGAGATAATGTGTGCTCATATTTATTTATTTATTATATATATATATATATATATATATATATATATATATATATATATATATATATATATATATATATATATATATATATATATATATATATGAGAGAGAGAGCTCTGTTTTCCAGCCTGACTCTATTTAATTTATTGTTTTGGTTGTGTGATTTAATTAATTTATTATAATGTAATTAATTTGTCTTATTTATTATATATAATTTATATATTTTAATATTATTTCACATTTCATTTGCAATGTTGAATGTTCAATAAAAAGTTATGTTTGAAAGGATGTACTTGAATTATTATTATATATTATCATTATGTCTTAAAACGGTGCCGACAATATTATCGTTTATCGCAATAATTTCCAGAAAAATGTATCGTCCAACAAAATTAATTATCGTGACAGGCCTACACACACACATACGGTAGTGTACAAGCACACACACAGTGACAGCTCTCCCTCTGGGTGTCAGCTCTTTTCAGTTATTAGTCTGGTGCCACAAGAGAGAGAGATCTCTCTCTCACACACACACACACACACACACACACACACACACACACACACACACACACACACACACACACACACACACACACACACACACACACACACACACACACACACACACACACACACACACACACACACACACACACACACACACACACACACACACACACACACACACACACACACACACACACACACACACACACACACACACACACACACACACACACACACACACACACACACACCCCCCATTATAAGTAACAGAAAAATAATGGAGACTCCTGGGAAATAAGGGGGCAGCTCGAAGCAGCCACACACTTTTAACTTAGTGCCGTCAGTCGATTAAAAGAACACTGGTGTTAATCACAATAATAATAATAGGATGATGATTGATCAGAAGTTTAAAATAATAGTATTTATGTTTTGGGGGTTTTCTCTTTTCCTGGTGTGTGTTATATTGTTTTTTGTGCAAGTAAATGGTCTGCAATGTTCCCTCCAAAGGGAGTTACTCTCCCACAAACTCCCCCCCGCCTGAAATGTCTGAAAAGAGCTGCTGCAGCCCAGGCAGTATGAGAAAAATAAAGAGCTTTTTGAGCATTAAGGCATGGAGACATGTCACAGTAGAGGCAGAAAATACACATTTGAACCTAAAAATGAGCAGAATATGTCCCATTTAAACCCATCCTGCTCACTACGAGGCCCGATGGCAAAAGACAGAGATGGAGAGTTTTAAAAAAACAGGGAAAGCACTCAACCGAGCAGCACCGAATAAACATGAGGCTCTGCTCCTCTTCCCTGCTAACCCTCTTCCGTCTCATCGAAGCTGACTGAAGGTCCCCGAGCAGCAGAAAGGTTTTATACGAGTGTGCTGAACCCTTCCGTTCTGCTCTGAAAGCATGTGCGTGTCAGTATGTGTGTGTGTGTGTGTGTGTGTGTGTGTGTGTGTGTGTGTGTGTGTGTGTGTGTGTGTGTGTATATATGTCCGTGTGTGTCTGTGTGTGTGTGTGTGTGTGTGTGTGTGTGTCTGTGTGTGTGTGTGTATATGTATGTGTGTGTGTATGTGTATGTGTGTGTGTCTGTGTCTGTGTGTGTGTGTGTGTGTCTGTGTGGGTGCGTGTGTGTGTGGGAGGTTGCGTGTCTTTTGTGTGTGTGTGTGTGTGTGTGTGTGTGTGTGTGTGTGTGTGTGTGTGTGTGTGTGTGTGTGTGTGTGTGTGTGTGTGTGTGTGTGTGTGTGTGTGTGTGTGTGTGTGTGTGTGTGCGTGCGTGTATAAAGGGACGAGGGACTTTAACAATCCCTGACATGCTCCGCGGGAAGAGGTTTCAAGACTGTTTCCAAGGTTACAGGGAGCCTGTCCCACATGCTATCGTAAAGCTAGCGATTAGCACTGCTACGCCCCCCTTCTTCCTCCTATCGCTGCTCCTCCATCTCACACTCCTCTCTTTTACTTCCTGACATACCTCCCTCTCTTCCCGTCTATCACCCTATCGATCTACGTCAGCCTATCCCTCTTCTCCTCCGCTCGTTCATCCATCTGTGTGTGTGTTCTCTGCATAAATCCTTCGCTGTTTATTTAGAGCTCTTGTCTGCTATTAAACCAATCACTCTGCTTGAGCAAGGAAATGAATAAACGCCCACCCTGACACACACACACACACACACACACACACACACACACACACACACACACACACACACACACACACACACACACACACACACACACACACACACACACACACACACACACACACACACACACACACACACACACACACACACACACACACACACACACACACACACACACAGTCTCAAGAGTGATCCATTGCTTAGCAACGCACCCATGGTCTTATTGTAATTCAAGGCTTGTTTGTAGCTTTTAGCAGCACTCTGTAATGACATGTTTAATGCAGAGAGCTGAAGAAAAGAGTGGAGAAAGAGCAAGGGGGCCTGAGGTGGGACAAGAGGGAAGGAGAGAGACATTCAAGCAAATGAAAAGAGGGGGAAACAGGAGAAAGATGGAGAGGGAGAACTGTATCTGAATGACCTTGACGTACGAGAACAGAGGCATTGCTGCAGCACAGAGAGCCCAAAAGGAGCTTTCAATTAAACACAACCCATGACATAATTAGTAATTCGGGCAAGGGGGTTGAGGAAACATGACTTTGATCCAAAAAGAAAATGAAACCTCAATTATTCATGCAGCAAAATGAGGAATCATTTGCTCTGGTTCGTTTGGCCGAGGGGATCTACGCTCCCTGCAGAGCCGTTTCTGAGAGGAGGAGGAAATACATCAGGATGAGGTTTCAAATGACTTGAGTACACTTGGTTTAACTTGCCAGAAACCATTGGATGGGAAATGACTTGTGCGAGTGTGATGGTCACCACACGACTGCATCTCAAACGTGTATCCAATGAAGATGCACGTAGCATTGAACACAACGTTTTTTCTGTTTAACTTTGTTTAGCAGTTGAATGATCATTTTCAATATAGATTATTTTGCAGAATATGTTCGATTTGGTCTACAAAGAAATGTACATTCAAATACCTAAAAGGTCCAAGGTGATGTTGTTAGTTCAGTCTCAAACCCAAATGTTTGAGACTGAACTAGAAATTCACAATTTCTTGAGCTTTGACAATTTCAAGTCTTTTAAAAGTATGTGCTTTATTTATAAATGTTTACATGGACTGGCCCCGCCCCCTTCCCCCCTTAGGGGAATTCATCCACAAAAAACTCACTGGACGCTGCACTAGGTCAGAAACCAGAGGAGACTGTGAAGTCCACCGTAGACGGACAACTATTGGACAAAATGTCCTTTCCATTAAAGGCAGCTCTTTGTGGAATAGCCTCCCAACTGAGATACGGGATTGTCCCACTCTCAATAGCTTCAAAGGTCAACTTAAAGAATGGTTGAGAAACAAACAGACGTGCAATCACCGCTAAATGCACTTTAACACAGGGGTATCTCCTCTTGCACTTTATATGTCGTTGCTTCTATATTGTATTTCCATGTCATAAATACTTGTGTATGCTGCTCTTGCTCTCTTGCACCTTTTGCATATCATGTATTTTGCAATGTTTGTAAAATGTAAACTTCTTAAATGTGTTATGTGAGGGACTGCGGATGGAAATGAGCTCAAAGCTAAATCTGGCACTGTTAGGCTTGACACATGTTAATGTTTTAAGTGTTCATTACTGTGCTTTGTGCCTGCCAAATAAACGATTAAATAAAAATAAATGTATCAACTTTAACATAAAGCAGATCAAAAGCTGGTCATTTCATATATATATAGCCAAGGCAAGTTTATTCATATAGCACCTTTCAGCACGCGACAATTCAATGTGCTTTACAAAATAAAATAAGAGGCTAAGGAAATAATTATCTGTCATTTCTGCATAAGTTACTTTTTTGCAATTTACCAATTATCCAAATAGTTGCTCTAATCACTGCAGCCGTATGAGTGGTATCTCAAAGAAACCCAAATATGTTCACTTTAATATTATAAAAAGCCGGTAAAAAGCTGCTCATCTCGTATGTATCAGGCCAAGAAGAGTGTTGTGTAATTCAAGCATGAAAAATACGTATTGATGATCAAGTAAGTTAAAGATTGTTTGCTGCTGATCTGATCGTGTACAGTATGTGATTGGTGCAGAGACTTTTCAAAGACATTACCTTTGATAGCGTTTTGCAGCATTGCCCTCTGGGAGTCTGAGTTTCCTCCGCTCTGTTTGCTGGAGCTGCTGCTGTCTCTCTGCCGGGCGACGGCCACCGCGATGCCCACAGGGGGGTGGCGTACCTCCCCCTCCGCTTCCCGTCCAAACGAGCGGGCGCTGTCCGGCCTCTCCTGCTCCCTCTTCAGGGGGGGCGGCACCCTCATGGATCCCACAGAAACCCTCTCTCTATCTCTGTCTCTGTCTCTGTCTTTCTCCCTCTCTCCCTCTCTGTCACCCTCTGAGACCACGTGAGCCAGACCCCCAAAGGGCCCTCGTCCCTCCCCTGTCTGCCTGGAGGCCCCGGGCCCCTCGGCAGCAAAGTTCCCGCTGTATTTAATCAGACTCTGCATGGCTGAGACCTCAGAGGGGTCCGGCCCCGCCACCCCGCCTCGCTCACCCGCCAACGACACCCCAGGTCTGTAGAGCGTCGCGGGGTCCAGGTAGCGTCTCTGACCCCCCTCCTCCCCCGGCCGCTGGGAGGGGTGAGTTTGAGGGGGGTGAGTTTGAGAGGCGTGAGTTTGGGGGGAGTGCGGGGTGTTTCCTGCCCGGTGGGTCGTTGACATCTGTGTGTGTGCGGGGGAGGGGAGTGTGTGTCCGTGTTGAGCCGCCAGCGCAGCCATGTGACTCGTAGCATAATTAGTTAGCGGGCTAATCGTGTTCCATTTAGGCTCCGCCCCCGCCCGCTCTGTGCCCAATCTGATTGGCTGTTTGGAGACATCCGGGCTGAATCGTGACTGGCCGGAAGGGTACGACCCTTCCTGGCTTCGTTTTCCAATCGATCCATTGGAACAAATTACCGACCCCTCCTCTCTTTGATTGCCTGAATCGCCAGATTGGGAGAGTCGAGGGTGATCCGACAGGCTCCTCTCTGGAAACCTGTAGCTCAACCTGTAGCTCTCCCTCTCTTTCTCCCTTTCTCTCTCCCTCTCTCTCTCCCTTTCTCTCTCTCGCTCTCTTTCTCTCTCCCTCTCCCTCTGTTTGTTGTCCCGGGCCTGAGAGGCGATCTGGATCGGGCCGACACGCTCGTCGTAAACCTCCACAGAAGGCACATATGTCGGCGCACTCACCCGTTGAGTCTCTCTTTGTGTGGAGGGGTGGGGCTGGGCAGAGGGGTGAGACGCGGGGGGAGGAGGGTGATGGTGGCCGTGGTCGTTTCTCCTTTGTCGGTCCGGGTTATTGGATTCTTCCCGAACCCCACTTTGAGGGAAGGTGTGAAGAGGGGGTGAGGGTCTGGATCGGGGCTCTGTGGAGTGAGTTTTCTGCTGGTGGGGGTGAGGGTGATGATGGAAGGGCCACGAGTCTCTCTCCGTATCCCTCTCTTTCTCCCTCTCTTTCTCCCGCTCCTCGCTCCTCCCGTCCTGCGTCAGGTCCACCACACTGTGAGGCCTCTGATCCTCTCTGGACCGTTCCCGCTCCCGTTCCCGTTCCCTCTCCCCACGGTAAGGCCGGTCCCTCCCCCCGTCCCGGGACGTCCTCTGCGGGGGGGTGGAGCTGGGTGGGGCGCTGGGAGGAGCCGACGGAGGGTGGAGAGGCAACTGGCTCAACGAAGCTGGCAGGTAAAACCCTTCTGAAAACACACGGATAAGAAAATGAGTCTAAAACGATATATCCAGAGGTGGGAAGAAGTGGAGTACAAATACTTCCTTTCTGTACTTAAGTACATGTTTCTGGTATCAGTACTTTACTCCACTACTTATTTTTCTGACGACTTTTTACTTTGACTTCTCACATGTTGAACACAAATACCTGTACTTTCTACTTCTTACATGTTGAACCCAAATACCTGTACTTTCTACTTCTTACATGTTGGAACACAAATACCTGTACTTTCTACTTCTTACATGTTGAACACAAATACCTGTACTTTCTACTTCTTACATGTTGAACACAAATACCTGTACTTTCTACTTCTTACATTTTGAACACAAATACCTGTACTTTCTACTTCTTACATGTTGAACACAAATACCTGTACTTTCTACTTCTTACATTTTGAACACAAATACCTGTACTTTCTACTTCTTACATGTTGAACACAAATACCTGTACTTTCTACTTCTTACATTTTGAACACAAATACCTGTACTTTCTACTTCTTACATGTTGAACACAAATACCTGTACTTTCTACTTCTTACATGTTGAACTCAAATACCTGTACTTTCTACTTCTTACATGTTGAACACAAATACCTGTACTTTCTACTTCTTACATGTTGAACCCAAATACCTGTACTTTCTACTTCTTACATGTTGAACACAAATACCTGTACTTTCTACTTCTTACATGTTGAACTCAAATACCTGTACTTTCTACTTCTTACATGTTGAACTCAAATACCTGTACTTTCTACTTCTTACATTTTGAACTCAAATACCTGTACTTTCTACTTCTTACATGTTGAACCCAAATACCTGTACTTTCTACTTCTTACATGTTGAACACAAATACCTGTACTTTCTACTTCTTACATGTTGAACACAAATACCTGTACTTTCTACTTCTTAAATTTTGAACTCAAATACCTGTACTTTCTACTTCTTAAATTTTGAACACAAATACCTGTACTTTCTACTTCTTACATTTTGAACACAAATACCTGTACTTTCTACTTCTTAAATTTTGAACTCAAATACCTGTACTTTCTACTTCTTACATGTTGAACTCAAATACCTGTACTTTCTACTTCTCACATGTTGAACTCAAATACCTGTACTTTCTACTTCTCACATGTTGAACTCAAATACCTGTACTTTCTACTTCTTACATGTTGAACTCAAATACCTGTACTTTCTACTTCTTACATGTTGAACTCAAATACCTGTACTTTCTACTTCTTACATGTTGAACTCAAATACCTGTACTTTCTACTTCTCTCATTTTCCAAACAGGCTGGTTCCTTTAGTCTGAATGTGTGTTTGGTGGCGTGATCATTATTATTTAGAGTCATTGCGTGCCTATTGATTTGAACACGATCCGTGTATCCATCATTTCCTGGTCTTCTCTAAAGAAGAGGGACCAATGAAAACGTTGTCATGTTGCCGTTGGTCACCATGGAAACATTCATTAGCTAACAATGACATTATTGTTCTATTAATATAAAGGGAAGTCAGGTACTCTTTAAAACAGCTGCTAGTTATGGGTACTTTTTACTGAAGTACATTTCAAAGTTCTTTACTGTTACTTGAGTAAAGAAGTTTAGTCAGTACTTCTAATTTTACCAGAGTATTTTTAAACACGAGTATCTGTACTTCTACTTGAGTAAAGGATGTGTGTACTTTTGCCGTCTATGGATATATCTATATAGATCAGGATTATGAGAGAATCTGAACACTAAATGAAGCAGTTTGTTGTGAACATTGCTGACCTTTGTGTGAGTCGTAGAGATGGTGCTGGGGGAGGGAGGAGGGGTCCAGGTGTCCCAGGGAGAGGTGGTAAGGGCTGGAGTATAGAGTGCTGGGTATGGGAGGGTAGCCTGAAGACACAAACAAAACAGGTCAATACGATGAGATTTTACAACAACTTGTTTTCCGGGTCTTCCTTGAGAACTTAAACAAAATGTGACGAATGGAGAATACTGTCTGTATCTCATAACTGTTGCAAAACAAAGGGATCCAGTCCGAATTGAATCCGTTGTATCCATTGCAGTTGGTCGTAGGTGAAGCTCAACAGCTAACTATGCTACATACATACAAGGTATATATGTTGGTAGGTAGGTAGGTAGGTAGGTAGGTAGGTAGGTAGGTAGGTAGGTAGGTAGGTAGGTAGGTAGGTAGGTCTTAAATAAATGTTCTCAAACATATTCTTACACTTACAATAGTTTGGTTTCTTAAAAGCTAATGTACTAATGCAGGTATCTTGCCATTTAAAGTTTGTATTTTCATGGTGGATGGCACTTATTGTAAGTCTCTTTGAATAAAAACGTCATTTAAATGTAATGTTGTGTAATGTTGGGCGGGAGTCTGCCCGACAGCCAGCTGCTGCTCCCAGAGACGGGTCTTAATATAGACAAAGCCTAGCGCCGAGTGTAAGACTCTGGATCTGTGTGTCAGGACTGAAACTCTGATACTGGCTGGTAGGTGTCACCACATGTGAAAAAAAACACCCAGAGGGGGCGAGACATTCCCCGCTCCCACACTCAGACCAGTCCAAGAAATATCAAAGACGCCGCCGCCGGGCAGCAGAGCCGAAATATCAACCCGTCACCTCCCGATCCGAGGGACAGAAATGGAGAAGCGGACGGAAATATAAGAGGAATGATGTGACGGAACATGCGTGATAAGTTTTGAGCAAAGCTTCTTTCAACCACAGCTAACAGCTAGCATTGATCCAAGACAAATCCAGAGTCTTCCTCTTTACCGCTGCACGGAAACATCTCCAGCTTTCAGTAACTGTAGCTTATAGACCCAGCCACCAGGTCTTAGGAATCTCTCAGGCTGTGAAACATCTCTCTTTGTATCAGAGCATTTGGTGGATCCTTTAGCCAGCAAGAGCTTTTAGCTTCTTTAGCTGCAGATAGCTACTGCTCAATTCAAGATGAACTTTAAGTCGAGCACAAAAAGGTACATCAGCGTTTCATCCCCTCCCTTCGTTGGAGGAATATAAAGTGCAACAGGGTCAGTCAGTGATTGACTTAAAAGTTCAAAAGGGTGCTACTATGCTCAATTTCAGGTTCATATCAGTATCAGTGTCTCTACTGGGACATGTCTCCATGATTTAATGTTCAAAAAGCTCTTTATTGTTCTCATACTGCCTGTGCTGCAGCAGCTCTTTTCACCCTGTGTCTGAAACCAAGGCCCAGTCTGCTCTGATTGGTTAGCTCTGTTGTGATTGGTCAACCGCTTAGAGATGTCCCGCCCCTTAGACTATGACGTAGGCTAAGGGGCGGTTCCATTCCAGGCAAAGAAATCTCTGGTTGAACTTCCTTTGTTGTATGTTCTGCAACGAAAAAACCAACTGCAATATGTGTCCTGTTTACATCGGCACACGTATGCCCAGTGTACGTGAATGGTCATGTGATGCAGGTTTCTGATGATTGTGGAAGTGGCTTTAAGCTCAAACTTCTTCACACTTCATATCTTGAGTGTTTAATCTGCACAGAAACCAAAGTGTAACGGAACAAATTCACCATGTTACGGTGGTTTACTGAGACGTGCCAGACTATTTTTGGCTCTGAGCAGTTGCCAGGGAACCAGCTAAATGTCCAGGAAGTTACTCCTCCGATTATTCCCTTTAAACATAGTGCACCCTCTTTAACTGCGAATCAAACACAGCAAAATGGAGATAGAAATCATACCGAATCTGATGCGTTAGGGAAGCAGTGAATCTGTGTGAGCCCTGCTGTCAGTTTTAAAAATGAGCTCTAAATAGAAACCATTCGTCCTTCTCTCTTTACCTTATCGAAATGCAGTGCGGGATACACACTCCCATCTATCTGACCTTCTACTCCAGTGAGATTTGATAAGGAGACGCAGAAGGACACGAGGGAAAGAGGAGAGATTCAATCACCTGCAGAGCGAGTCTTCACAAGAGACAGAGAGGTCCGTAGAGACCCAGAGATATAAACCTGAAACTGTGTTTATAAGGTAGGTCATAGAGATGTAGTGGGAAAGTGGGCCAGGAGAGCTACAGATGGAGACAAAGTGCATATTGGACCAAAAAGAACAAGAGAGAGGAAGATAGATTACAGAAACGCGTGGCAAGCGAAAGTACCAGACAGGTGGAGGACGGAGGAAACGAGATGCATATAGGACACGGCTCGGAGCAAAGAGATAGAAATGGAACAAGATCCCAGCGGCGTGAGCAACGAGAGACAGAAGAAAGAGAGTCTCCTGGGCTTTGGACAAAAGCGAACTGTGAGAGACATGGAGTGAAAATGTGATGCATATTCAACTAACTGGATTCTGTAGCAACCCAGAAAAAGCGAGCCCTAGTTGTAAAGAGTGTGTGGTGATTTATGGGGATACAGCGGACTATCATGGGCATGTTTTCCTTTCATCCACACATCTTCTCAAAAGGTGGCATGCTACAGTGGCTGTGGCCAGTGTTTCTCTGTTTATGAATGGTGATGAGATGAATGCACACACCAGGCCTAAACAAGTCATTGAAATTGTACAGAAATCACAGTGTGAACTAGTGCAATAATACAAAATGCAGGATGAGCAATTTTGTTTAAAAGGCTAATTAGTTGTTAGAATAACATTTTGAATGAAGTATTGTGGATCTTCAAATATATCCTGGAAAAATATTTGTCTGTAGTTGCTCGGTAGGGATACAAAAAATAATTGCAATATCTGTTAACATTATTACAGTAAGTCATTTTTGAGAATTGATATAATTTATTTTATCGACACTTCTGCAAAATTGTGTCATGCTTTGCTGGGATAAGATAAATGCAAACACTAAAAGCAGTGTTTCCCCTATATACAAATAGCGGCGGCAAATAATAATAAGTGGCGACCCTTTTTTGATTGTTTGTTATGTGGATTTGTAGTATTTGTGTTACTGTATGTTCAATAAAGGTGTATTTTGCTAAGTCTTGAGACATTGCCACTGTATGTACTAGGCCTCAAGAGCCTTTCTTGTGCTGGCAGACACATAAAAATATATTGGCGGGGTGCACTTCGCACGCACAAAAAAATTCCACACGCTCCGTGCTCTCATTTTGCTGGGCCTTAGCACCGCTGCTATGACTCCATCCTAGGGGAAACACTGAAGAGCTTGTTTTGCATTTATATAATGTCATTATTAAATTGTATTAAAGGAAATTAAATGCTATTAAACATGTCTTATTATTATACAAAAGATTTAGTGTAATAAAAGATGGAGACAGTCTAACACAACCTGACCGTTGGTACTTAAAATCTTCTCATTGTGTCTGTTATTGAACAGCAGGCTAAAATACTTTTGTTAAAACTTATATTTCGGAAGTTATGTTCATTCAAAGCTAAAACTGTATCCTCGACAGATAAGGGAAAACAATTATTTAACTAAGAAACAGAAAAACTCATCAAAATTGTTATTTGAAACATTGATCAGCTGATAAATAACCAATCGGTGCGTGTCTTGTGATTTACCTTCGTGAGCTTTTGATGCCCAGAGCTGAGCCATCTGCAGACTGCTGGGATTGGCCGATCTGTACCCGGGGTCAGAGGTCAGGTGGGAGGGGCCGTGGTAACCAGACAGGAAGGGACTGGAGCCTGCAGAGTAGGCATCGCCTGAGAAAAGAGAGAGAAGCCAGTCAGTCAGTCTCAAACAGCACTGAAGAATAACAATGTGGCGGCTTTATTCCCATTTCAATACGGCCGCTCTGAGGCTAAACTTCGCTCATCGTATAAATAATAAAGGCTGTACTGAACTCGACATTTTAAGGATATTTAATATTGTAAATCAAAACAATAAACAAACAGAATCATACGGTCAACAAAATATATCAGAGCTAAGCTAACCCCCACAGAGTGCCGCAGTGACGCGTCCTAAAACCAGGAAGTAAACTCCTTCCGGTTCCTTCGACAAAAACGCAATGCAATTTCTCCATAGGATTTTGGAAAATAGCTGGAAATAAGGTTTGTGGTTGAAACACATTTAAGAGACGGATCACGTTTTGTTCAGCCGGATAACATCCACATGTCTACCCTACTTTTATCATTTTAGAATCAAGCAGAACAGGGCTAACTAACTTAGCGGGAGTGTTTACGTGTTCGGCGTAATGACGTACAACTGCCTCGACAACTTCTGAAGTCCTATTCGGCCACTTGGTAACAACCATCGTTTTACAGACACGTCAACTCTTCAGAAATCCCCAGTGGGGATGTGTTTAATGTCGTAGAACAAAACGTGATCCGTCTCTTCAATGTGTCTCAACCACAGACCTTAGTTCCAGATATTTTCCAAACCCTATGGAGAAATTGCATTGCTTTTTTGTCGAAGGAACCGGAAGTGGTAAAATGCTAACTTACTTCCGGGTTTTAGGACTCGTCACTGTGGCACTCTATAGTCATGTTACCAAACCTCCACATACACCAGGTGCCCTAAATACCACTAACCACACCATGTGACAATCACCGGAAACAACCAACTACAAGTGTGTGGTGTTAACAAATAATGAACGTAATATAATAATAAATAAAAACAGGCAACCGCAGCATTTTGGCTCCTACAAGCAAAGAGGACGTAAGCACCAAATCCTCCACTACAGAAACACAAACCAGAGAATGTGAAAAATGACTTTAAACCATTATCATGACAGCTGTTTTCTGCCAGCTGATTGTTAAGATTAAGGTAATGGTTTCAGATCTACTTCATACATCACTTCCTGACCTAGTCAACCTCAAGCAAAAACCCAAACATACAACATCTTTTAACAGTTATTCAGCAGCACGTGTCTTCAAACCGTTTCTCGTTTGTGATCCACAGATATTTCATCTCTGCCGTGAATGAGACCATGTTTGCCCGGCAGGAAACCAACGTCCAAATCTAATATTTACTCAGACTGCTGCGGCCTGTGCAGTAGACTTTATTAATGTCAATGAGTCAAGAAAACGATGACTGAATAGGTTCGTTAACACGGTTTTTCCCCCATGACTAAGAGGAAATTATGGCGAGACGAAACTGACATCATTAAACACACAAAGTGACGATATCAACATGCAATAATGTCAACGGAAAATACTTACATTTCGATAAGAACAAAAATTCTCTGTTGACTTTAGTTGTGAAAAGAAAGGAAACAAAGAATTATAGTGTTTTTTTTTTTTTAATTAAAAGCACCAATTAGTTGTTTTACTTAATAAAGTTTACAACATCAACAACATGGCTTGTAGAAAAACCAAGGTGGATATTTTGGCTAGACTAAAATGTTCAATACAATCTGAAAACTAAAACAGTTTTCATTGATTTAGACTAAAACACTTAGTTTTCTTTGACTAAGATAACACTAAAGTGCTGGCTTCAACACAGGCACACACACCCTTTCATTCCGATGGTGTGTGTACACATACAGTGACGTCTCACACACACTTCCCCGTTAACATCGACAGGACAAATCCTCGTGAAACATCTCATATCTCAGCATGATGCCGCCATCGATTGTTTTTTTATTAGGCCGCTCCACCCGCCTGCACGCGTGACCATTAATAAACTTTGAACCTTTGAACCGTCCTCCAATCACAACGTCCGTCCGGAGAGATGGAAAAGGTTTCATGTTTATCCCCCCCACACACACACACCCTTCACCCATTACTGAACGCACTGCGTAGCCATTACCCTGATAAAACTAACCATGTGTGTAGGGGAAAGGGTGCCGTCTGTATATGTGGAAGGGGGAAGGGGCTGCGTGCGTGTGTGTGTGTGTGTGTGTGTGTGTGTGTGTGAGTCCTGTGGGAATCTGTGGGACATGCTGTGCTCGCAGAGTTTCCACTGCATCTAAATCAGTACATTAAAACCATGGCCCGTCAGCGCCTGTGAGCACATCCACACACACTTTCAAATCAATAGCAAATGCAGCTTTCAAATTAATCACACAGAGGCATCCACACACACACAGAATAAATGCAGTGTGTTTCTTAAAAATGCAGTGAAGGTAGATGTTTCACACTCCTAGCTTACAAGATGTATTCAAGACTCTCCCTGTTTGCGTGCTGCATCTCTGTATGACCACTGACATGTGCAAACAGTTTTGTGTGGGTTGTTAGCGAATGCCCTTTGAGTCAGAGACACTGCAGGAGCTTCAAACACACACGATCTCATACATAAGAAACCACACAATCACGCCAATTACTGGAGAGACACACACACACACACACACACACACACACACACACACACACACACACACACACACACACACAGTTAGTCTCAGTACATTAACTCTGCATGAAAACACACACACACCCTCCTCTGTCTTGTGGAACGCTGAGGCAGCAAAAACAGAAAACGTACGGTGTGTTTTGTCTAATAATACGATCTATTATTCATCAGAGCGGAGACTTATTCACACACTGAAGTGATTTCACTACTTTGTCCGGTCTCATCTGTTTTTGGCATCGTCGCTGTAAAAGGAGAGCCATGCATCTCATTATTTGGCGATTTTAAACTGAAAGGATTAGACGTCTTTTGTGGAAACCTGTTGCTACTGGTGACAAAAGTCAGTGAGGTTTAATGTTACAGCAAACACTGGTGCAGCCGGTGAGGTTTGGTGAGTTCATAGAGATGTGATACAGAGCAAACAGTGATGCTGTTGGTGATGGCATAGATAAAGTGGAAAAGCATGGACCTCAGCCAAGGCTCTCTGTCGCATTATAATACATTCATTATAATTCATACTAATTCAAAACTGTAGCATTTGTAATAAACTAGGGTGCACGATAATTATCGGCCCGATATTAGGAATTATGACGTCATCCCGATAAACCCGATAAAAGTATTAATAGCCCCGATAATATACAATAAATGTTTTGGATAACATTTTTTTTTTAAATACTGCGGTGTGGGTGGATTGGGATGAGGGGCGCTTGTTTTTCACTCGGCTCCTCCCGTTTTGCCAGTACTGTGGTATTAGTGGTTTAGGAAGAGGGGATTTTTTCACAAATCCAGCGCTCCCTAACTCATGCCTGGCTGTGACGTAAATGGTGTGCGGCCGTGAAGCCAGGACAGTAAACAAACATGTTGTCGGTAGTATGGGACTATTTCAAAGTTTCAGAGTTAGATAGTTCGCTTGCTATTGGTATTAAAAAATGCAATGCAGAAGTTCCACGAGGAGGGAAAAAGGCAACAGGTACATTTAATATATATATATATATATATAAATATATTATATATATATATTAGTATCGGTTATCGGTATCGGTCTTGTGAAGCAGGAAGTTATCGGTATCGGTTTCAAAAAACCAATATCGTGCATCCCTATAATAAACACATTTTAACCTATTTGATATGGTTATTAACTTGACTTCTACTGAATATTGTTTCTTAACATGAAAATAAATACCGTCTCAAAGATAAAAATGTTAATCTCATCAAAAGTCATTTTAGTGATGGTTTCTCATAAAAAGCGACAACCAGTATATATTTAATTCTGCTGGGTTAAAAACACATTATTCTTTTATACTCGTCATAAGTCCTACATAACGTGACTCGAGGTTTCCTTATCACCTGTAAAAAGCATGACCAAACCCGTCATGACTTTTCTTTATAATTGGGTAATGGGAGTTATCGAACCCATTTTCCCCACCACCTTTCCACCATCCCCTCCATGTGTGTGTGACAGGATACGTGCCAACAGTGTTGTTCTAAATAATTATAATCAATTAAAATTCTATTTCTAATTTTTACCAGGTGTGTGTGAGGTAGAAAAAGCAACATATCCCCCATCGATGAACACTAAGAACACGTACACATGTCTCAAGTAGGGCTGCAAGATTTGGGAAACTTCCTCTGGAGGGAACTTTGGGTTTTTAGCATTTCTGGAACATTAGCATGCACTAAAGACCTAGATAAATACAGGACAGGGAAACCCCAAGAAAAGCCCGATATGGCCCCTTTAACAAGTATGGAGGATAAGATTTGTAAGCCAGTATATCTCAGCAGACCCAAAATACTTCATTAAAATAAATTGTAACAAAATATTCAGCTTCCTGCAATTTGAATATTCCATTGGCCTTGTTGCAATTTGGATATTACATTTTTGATAAACTGTGCAGCCCTACTGTCAAGGACGCTAAAGCCTTGGTAGCTTGTCGGCAGTTTTAAAATCCTTTAACACACACACACACACACACACACACACACACACACACACACACACACACACACACACACACACACACACACACACACACACACACACACACACACACACACACACACACACACACACACACACACACACACACACACACACACACACACACACACACACACACACACACACACACACACACACACACACACACACACACACTTTGGTTGATGCCCCACTAGACTATGGATCAATCTCAGATTCACAGCCGCCTACAGGCCCTTTACCCATGTGTGCAAAGAGTAAACACACACACACACACACACACACACACACACACACACACACACACACACACACACAGTCCACAGTTACGCTTCATGCCAGTGCTCGGGGAAAAAATACAATCCCAAATTCCCTTCATGGGACGTGCGAGGGAGGAAGAGGAGGGCGGGGAAAAACATTTGCTCTCATCGTTCCAGAAACAACATCCAAATGGTAGCTGAGAGGGAAATGTTCTTTAAATGTTTTTGGAGTTACTCTTTCATTACGTCCCCTCTTTTCTCTCAGCCCTTTCCTTCCTTCCTCACAACTCTGTGCCCGCTTTCTCACCCATTCTCACCCAACACACACACACACACACACACTTTGGCTCCCACTTCACAAGACAGTTAGTTTGCCATATTGGGATAAACAAGTTGCTACGAAACACGATCTATGACTCCCAAACACGTCTCCATTTTCAGATTCCCGTAAGAAACATATCTCCAGATCAAAGCGGAGATACAGAAGGAAAAATCTCATACACACACAAACAGGGAAAATCACAAGAAATCAATCCAAGATGCACTGAAACATCCAAAAACAACCATACTGGATCATGTACAAAAACCTTCAAAAATACAAGAGAGAAATCACGGGTATAAATGTCGGTCACACACACAGCAGAATCGCGTACACACACACACACTCTGTGAACCCATCTGTTATCCATCAGTGGTGCTCAGAGCAGGGTTAGCTGGAGGGGGAATCTCTATTGATCTCTGGTTTTTAGTTCCTGCAAGAAAAACATTCAAACAATAAAACTGTGCCGCGCTGTCCGCCTCCGCTAACCAGCACTCTGACACGGGTAACAACACACACACACACACACACACACACACACACACACACACACACACACACACACACACACACACACACACACACACACACACACACACACACACACACACACACACACACACACACACACACACACACACACACACACACACACACACACACACACACACACACACACACACACACACACACACACACACACACACACACACACACACACACACACACACACACACACACACACACACACACACACACACACACACACACACACACACACTTTTTAAACCGTGTGTGGTTGATTTCATAAACAAGTCTGTTTGTCCTGCCTAACGAGTTATTTAGAGGAAACGATGTGGCTCTTGAGCTCAGTTTCTCAACTTCTCAAGTTCTGGTTACGACATGTCTACATTTGGTAAGGAAAACAATATTGCAACAAGTTAAAGTTAGAAAACAACCCGTGTTGTCGTCCCGTGCCACAGATAGCTGCATGCCATAACGTAATCACACAAGTAGTGCAGAAACCTATTTCTTTAGAGGGGTCTGGGTATAAACATATTCAATTTGCTAACTTATGCCGCAACCAAGTGATCCAAAACGTTTCAGTTAACATGTTTCAATCCTCTGACCCTTTTCTAAGTGGGCTTTCCACATAATTCAAAATCTAGGACTTAAATTGCTCATCTTCTTGTTATTATCATTATTATTTAGTTGCAGAAGTACATTTTGAGTTTTGAATCTGGACTATGCCAAGGTTATGTCTCAATTTGCTGGAACACAGTTACATGTGTTGCTTGTTACCAACAGGGGCAACTGGTTTAAAGTTCAGGAACAAGTTAGACATGTTGGGAAGATGTAAAGGCAGAAGTGGAATGGAAACAAGTCGTGTCACAGTCTGTTATATGGTGTAAATAAGTATAGAGCACGGAGTCTATAATGGTGAGTAATTACCAGCCTTAGGAGCATCCTCCTGCCTCCTGGACTTTATTATAAGCCTTTTTTACAGCAGACAATGTCACCTATAACGTGATGTATTTTTGTAGGCCAACCTGAAAGTTAGCATCGCAGCGATTACTCGACAGAAAGCTATGGGCTATTGGCTTTTCGACTATTGCAGAAAATAAGATCTGTGGCAAACACAAGTTTATGATACTTGCAGGTTTTGTTCAGCAGGATCATCTCCACATATCAACAGCACATTATGATATTTAACACGTAAATGCAATCTCAAGAAGTACAAATGTAATGTAGTATCTTATGCTTGTGTTAAACACCAGACCTTATTTCAGGCTTCTAACCAAAAACACATTTAACTAACCATTGAGTTTGACACAAGAGAACCAGCCTGTGCTAAAATGTTAACTCTTTTATTGAATTTAAGAAATTGTTTGAACATTGATCTTGTGTTTTATATGACAATGTGATTTTTTACATTATTTAGGTGGAGATTTGAAATGAGCCAATGGGTTCGTTCAGGGTATATGCAGGAATCCTGAAGTCAAATGTAAGACCGTTTAAGACCTTTTTTAAGACTCTTTCCATACATTTTAAGACCTCATCGCTACTTGGAGTTCTAACCGGTTACCTTGGCGACACACTTTACCTCACATTGACTATATACAGTATTGATTGTCCTTCCTCCTTATCTTCCAACCATTTGGACGCAGACTTGCATTTCCCCATAACGATGTTGTTTAACAACCGGCGTAAACGTAGCTTCGAGCTATCAAGCAGTGAGCGTGAGATGTCCTGTTCAGATGACGTCAAACCCAACGGGATGCCATAAATAAACTACACAGAATCACACTACACACCTACGCAATGATTACATTCAGGCAGACTGTAGAATACAACCTCTTTGGACCATTTATATACTTATTGAAAACAAGCTACAAAATGTAATACCTTGGAAAATGCCGTTTAATACTTTTTAATAGCCTTCATCTTCACTAAATTGATTTATCAACTTTTAATACTTTTTAAGACCCGCGGACCCCCTGTGTTACTCCTCATTTATTATCGGTTGTGTGTGTATTTTTAAATAAAGCGGAACCATTAACTAAAATAATGTAAACTCATTTCCGAGCACAGACCTCCTTTCCACTTAAATAACCAAGCAAGTGAAAAACAGGAACCTAAAACTAACGCAGCTAAATGGAGATATCTCACTTAAATTCAAACGAAACAGTCGGCTACAAAAAGCTCAATGTATTCAACTCAACGATAGAAAATACAAAGTTAACATCCTTTCTCTTTTTGCACCTTTCTCATGTTTAACGAGTGCCAACATTTGAATAGAAAGTTAGAAACACACCTCTCTTGTGTGTTTGAGTCTCGCTGTGCCGTGCTGTTGCTCAGAAATCTCCTGTGAAGACGGCAGGTGTTATTTTGACACACTCCTCTATACCAGCAAATGGAAAACATGCTCGCAACAGGCGCAGAACACACACACACACACACACACACACACACACACACACATACACACAGAAGCATGCATTGTCACACTCAGACAGAATGGCATGCACAGTTGCAGTGAGACACACACATGCCCATACATTCAGGAGCAAATGGTGGCTCCATGTGCACTCGGAGCTCAAGGTTGGTCATCGTCGGGTTTAATGTTCATCATAAACCTAAGAGGCAATAAGAGACCAAACAACTGTGCTGCTGACTGGCAGGAATTTATTTTAAAATATGTGATGCCTGTTAACAGGACATTTCTCAGGGATAAGAGTGGGGTAAACCAATGTGTGTCCTCAACTAACGTCGCCTTTGTTGGATCAGATCTCTGGGCTGGACGAACCACAGATCTTAAGAAATGTTCAAAATCATTCAAAGCTTTTAGAACGAGGACATTTCCCATATATTTTTGAAAAAACTAAAAACCCCAACATGTGCCTGAAGATTAAATATTGGCTAGTTTGAGAACATTTTAGCATTTTTACATGGAGCGCAATCAACTTTTCAATATCTTGAACTCATAACAAGTTGAATATCAAAGTTATGCAAGTAGTGAAAAAACAACGTTCATTTTTTTTTTATTTAAACAACACATTTTACTTGTTAGACGCTTTTATATGTTTTCACACTCCTTTTCATATTCGCTGCCAATTAATCCTGAATATCCAGAGCCCGAAAAATGGTATTCGGGACAGCCCTAGTTAGATAGTTGCGCAGAGTACGCAAATACGAGATTTAAAGAATTTAACCCATTCAGAATCGACATATTAAATAAAAGATATTCTTTGGGCAGAAATCCGTTAATCAAGACTCTTCCTGGGATGTCGGCGCACGTTGAAAACATCAGTGACCTCAGAGCTGCATTTATTCAAATGTAGAAGCTACCGCTGTATTGGAATATCCTTGGAGTTCTTTCAAAATAAAAAAGGCAGGTGTGAAAACGGTCAGGTTAATCAACTGACTAACACACACATCTCATAAAACTGTCAAATTAGAGTTCGCCCTCACATTTCAAACCTGTTCCGAGTGTCTCCAACATGTCGCTGCACATTTTAAATCCTAACTATGTGTTAGGCCCAGGAGGAATATTATAAAGCTCATGTAATGGGACAGGTAGAGACTGACACATAACGCAGAGTGTGTGTGTGTGTGTGTGTGTGTGTGTGTGTGTGTGTGTGTGTGTGGGTGTGGGTGTGGGTGTGTGTGTCCTTTGTGTGTCGGAGGCTGTTGTTTGACTTAAAGGGAGGGTTTCTGGCAGAGTGAACAACTTAGCTAATGCTTCGGATATTTCGACATGCCACGACACGCTCCTTTTCCTCACACACACACACACAGCTGTCAAATGCAGGAGTTATAGGCCTGTGTGTGTGTGAGGAAAAGGAGCGTGTCGTGGCATGTGTGTGTGTGTGTGTGTGTGTGTGTGTGTGTGTGTGTGTGTGTGTGTGTGTGTGTGTGCGTGTGCGTGCGTCATATGCATGTGTGTGTGTGTGTGTGTCGTTTGTCTACCTCCGACAGTTTTATTGTAGCGGGGCAGCGGTGCCTTGTGCTTTCTCTTAAGGGGCCTGTTTTCTCTCCTGAAGGATTCAATTCATCTGAGAGGGGACGTGTCCGAGCCACATCTTCTCTCACACACACACACACACTAAGGGGTCTGTGTGTTGAATACGTATAAACACACACACACCACATTCATTTTAACACACGCAGACACACTAGCAAAGTGGCGTGGAAGACAAATTGTTAAAGGCCAAGACAACGCTGCCCTGCCCCCGAGAGCTTCATGAATTATGCTTACACTCGCACAGATATGTGTGTGTGTGTGTGTGTGTGTGTGTGGGTGTGTGTGTCTAAAATTTGAAGAGCTACCACATTTATCTAGCCGTGTAGGAGTGTGTTGTTGTGGTCAAGATAAATCTCTTCCCTCTGCAGAGCGTCTCAGGGGGAAACCCCAGCTCTAACTGCACTAAGCACAATCACATGCTCCCATTCTCATACACAAGAACTCAATCCTCTCATCTACACACACTCACAGACACACACACACACTCAGCTCTTATCCCTGGGAAAAAAAACTGCTTTCTATCCACCTTAGGGATTGTGCCCACTTAGTTCTCCTTCTCCATTTGTCTTGAGCTGTCTTCATCTTCATTTATTGACTTCCCTTCTCGGCACAACACCTACATTTGCCTCCGCGTCTCACTCCTATCTTCTGCTGCTCCCAAATGAACACTAAAAAAATGTGTGTGTGTGTGAGACAAAAGAGCTGAAAAGTTGCTGGTTCAGACGTGTTATCCCTTAAGTCTTCCCCGATGAGGGACGCCGCCCTCAACAACCTTTCTTTCCCCATTCAACCTACATCTGTTCCTGTGTGGCGCGGTACGTACAGTTGAGGTAATTATCTCTACAACAATGGCCGGTTGATTTAACACAACAGAGAGTCAAACTACACCCAGTTTATTCATGCTTCTACAGTTTCTACCATTCACAACACCTGGGGAAAAAGCTTCTTGTGCACAAGGAGGGTTATGTTTCCCAAAGCAGTTGTTAAATCACAGGGTCAGCTGATCCAATACTGGCCAAAATCACTGGATATTTGGAGGGAACAAAGCATAATCCATTACAATTCATTAGTCCAAACCGTCTGCATTTACTTTTACTACGAGAGCCATTTTATTTCTATTTCTTTTTGCACTTTTAAGTCTTAAAAAAAAGGCCCTATTATATTTGTCCCTTCTGTTTTTGTGCATGTAAATGGTCTGCAAATGCTCCAATCCCAAAGTGCCCTACGGAGGTAGTTTCTCCCCCCCACACTATTTTCTACACGCGCTTCTATTGGCTAGCACACCCACACATTGTACGTGATAGGCTAAGGGGCGGGACATCTCTAAGTGATTGACCAATCACAACAGAGCCAGCCAGCTAACCAATCAGAGCAGACGTGGCTCTTGTTGTTGCTTAAATGGACAGAAATCAGATATTCTCGTCACATGTTACACTGTGTGCATAATCTTGATCCATAGCACACTTCACGCCCTTCACAGTAAAATAATAAGCAACCTTTAACATACTGGCTGCAATCATTGTTTTCATGATTGATTAACCTGCATTTTATCTTCTATCTAGATTAATGATTCAGTGTGAATTTCTCAAGAACAGTAAAAAACGTAAAGATATTCAGTCATGCTATAAACAAAGAAAAGCAGGACAAGAGGCTGAAACTGCCATGTTTGCGTGAGAAATCGCTCGAAAGATGATTAAATTAATGGAGTGATTAGTCTTCTATAGATCACGCATTGTTCAAGGTCCATGTAACAGTACTAGTAGAGTCTCTCGGGCCCCGTCACATTTCAGCGGGTCCCACCTCCGCTGCCAGAGGGAGGACAGATGGCCTCAATCTGCTGGTGGAGGAGGCTGGGCAAAGCTCCTCCGGACAGAGGACCATTTACAGCAGTTCTCCGTCTATAAACAGTGACTCAGACCTCATCTTGTTTACATAAAAAAACCGGTGTGAATGAACAGGGATAGGTGCTGCAGTGCTGCTCATGGAAAATGATGTATTTATAGAGTGGACAAGCTGCACAAATGTCAACAAACCCTGTAGTCTCACTAGGCATACACACACACACACACACACACACACACACACACACACACACACACACACACACACACACACACACACACACACACACACACACACACACACACACACACACACACACACACACACACACACACACACACACACACACACACACACACACACACACACACACACACACACACACACACACACACACACACACACACACACACACACACACACACACACACACACACACACACTTTAAGATGTGGAAATAGAGAAGACGACACTCTGTTAAGTCAGGTGGAAATCCCATTAGAAGTAACAGAAAAATAATGGAGACTCCTGGGAAATAAGGGGGTGTGTTGGCACAGCTAGAAGCAGCCAACCCTGCAATCAGGGGGTCAGCCAAAAACAACAATGACTTGAATTCCCTCAAACACATGTAAACCATGGGCGTTAGCAATATACTAGTGAAGAAGGCTAGCTATTTGTTAGCAGCATCCCTTTCCCGTCGTGTGTTATACAGGTTTGTGTGACATTTTAGACTCAGCAGGCTAAGGAGGAATTCTTTTCAGCTTTCTTTTGACACCTAGCGCAGTAACTATGCTACGCTGCTGCAAAGCGGGAATAACAATGGCTTCACTATTCTCTATTCAAAGTTTTCTGGTATTAAAATATGTCATATGTCCAAGTTGCACCACTTGGCTCCCGAGGAATACACCCACCAGGTGTGAAAAAAGTTTTTGAGATGTTCTCTTTGGCAATCAAACCGAGTGTCAAAATCTTTGTGCATGCTATTTTCAAAACCTTTTGTGTGGAAGGGAAAAAATTGAGAGGAAGAAATTGGCTATTTCCTTAAGTAGTGAGGACCCAGTATAAATGACACCTACGATGTAAAACGGTTTGCACGCTGGGTCCCTGAGACCCGCTGTTTATTGCAAATAAAACGGGAACATAGCGAACATTTGCAATTACCGGGTGATTATCATGTTGCAGGGCCGTACGGGGTTATTATAAGCATGGGACTGAGATCTCAATTGGTTAATGTAATGTGTGGGGATTGGATTTTGAGGAGAGCCATAAAGCTAAATGACCTGCATCGTACGGTGGGAGCCCTTCAGTGGGTGGAGGCTGTGGGAGATTACAGTCCGAGAGTGAGAAGGTCAGTGTGTGGGCAGAATCAAATGCATCCCGGGTGTTATAGCGACCAATCTGGGCTGGAAAGGTGGTTTGGGTCAATTCCACTTCAATAACCCCCCCCCCCCCTTTGGCTTCACATCAAGTTGTTACACAGGAGCAAAACCGAACACCGCAAGTCATTTTCAGCTCGTTTCAGAGCCACAGGAGGGGGAGTGAAGCACTGAGAAACACACACTGCCACTAAGACGTTCTGCAGGAATGCCGTTTGCTTACAGAAAATCCACAAACCTGCAAAACCTTTCCACCAAAAGCTGTTCACCTCCAAGCTGCTGAAAACTGGCACATCTTTGCCGTTACGCATCCATCAATCATGCCACCGCTCCCCGCTGCGAGTTGATTTAATCTCTGACAGCTTTTTTCATGTGCGAGGTGAGTGTGTGTGGGCTCTGTCGGTGTGTCAAATTAACGCTTCATCAGAGCCCGGCCCCAGGAGCACAGCTTCTCTTTACTATAGGACGCTCCAAAAGTGACAAGTGCTGCATTGAACCCACGCTACAGCAGGATAAGGAGGACGGGGGGGGGGGGGGAGAGAACACAACTAAACTGGAATATCTCTGGGTTTAACAGAGGATCCGTTATAGTATCTGTATGGAGCTGGATCATTAAGCAGAGGTGGAAGACCTACTCAGATCTTGTACTTAAGTAAAGGTAGAAGTACCAGAGTGTAAGAATACTCTGTTACAAGTAAGTATACGGCAGGGTAGCTTGTGAATTTAATCCAGGTGTAACTAAAGTCTTATTTAAATGCAGATTATATGTAATATCTTTACTCCAAATCTGCAAAGTAACTAAAGGTATTACATAAATAAAGTAAACAGTTTACCTCTGAACTGTAGTGGAGTAGAAGTACAAAGAATTGAAATACTCAAGTAAAGCCCCTCTAAATGTTACTTACCTACAGTACGTGAGTAAATCTATTTTCAAAATTACATTGCATTTAGCTGAAGCTTTTATCCAAAGCGATTTACAATAAGTCTGTTCGACCAACAAAATACAAACTTGAAGAAAACAGAATCATAAGTACATCAGGTTTCATAGAGCTAAAACATTTCAAGTGCTACTCAACTGGCTTTAGATAAGCTAGTCCTTTATTAGTATATAAGTGCTTAGTAACTTTAAACCACTGACTGTAGGAAACTCGATGAGAGCATTTGGTCAGACTTTCCAGCAGAACTAGTTTCCAACTCACACACAACATATGGTTTGAACCTAGATTACAGTGCTCTGACTTTCCCTTTGACTGACCACAAAACCATATGCAAACATGCAAGATTTGCATCCGCATATTTTTTTTTTGGCACGGTGTTATTTCAAGGCTTCCATTACTGATAGCAAGAGCAGACATTGCTGTGCGTGGCAGTGAAGGGAAAAAAGGGAAGCTCAGCTGGCAATAACATTTACAGATGATCCATTGACTGAAAAGAACACACACACACACACACACACACACACACACACACACACACACACACACACACACACACACACACACACACAGTTTGCTTTAAGCAGCTGAATCATGCTACACATCATCTTTAAAACTATCTCTATATAGTGTGTTCAAAAATTCCTTTTCCATTTAATATGGTATTCCTTGCACAGCTAAGGTAAATAATATCCTGATGTAAAATGTTGAAAGCTGTAATCAGCCCTTCATAGTGTATATTTGACAGTCTCTATGTATGTTTGTTTATTGTCTACTCTTCTTCATTCCTACCTTATATGCAATGCCTTGTTTTAACATACTGCTGTGACGAAAACATTTCCCAAGCTTGGATCAACAAAGTCAAATCTTATCTTATCTTAATGGCCAAACACATCAAAACCAATCGAGTTTCTGCAGCCAACACACTCATTTAAAGCACACACTTGATCTCTCTCACTCACTGGTGTACTTAAAGCAACAGCAGGGACACAAACGCAGGTAAAAAGCAGCAGCCAAATGTTCTATGAGAGTGGCTTTTACTCCAAAAACAGGAGGGTGGACCACAGCCATTTTTAACTCTCACAAACACTCCGGGAAATGTTCCCACCAACAGGGTAAGAGGGGGTCGCAACTTTACCACCCCCACTCTCCCCAACACACACACTGCATCTGCTCCCACAGCAATGACGGTGTAATGGTCCACATGCAATCCAAGGCCATTGCAGCCTGACCCGCATACTGCTGCAACAACACCCACACCACACATCTTTTTTTAAACAAACTCAGCGGTGGGTTGCCAGGTAAACATTCCCCTAATGCAAAAAGGTTGATGATCCAAATCCAATACTTTAGCATCAGAAACTTGCCACAACAGCTTTATAAACAGCCACACCTCCTTATGAAATCTACATCTGGTTACATTTCCAGAGGAGCAATGGCCACACAAGCCCTCCTTTAAGCCCCATTTTCAAGCCTCAAGCATCCTGCTTAGGACATTCTGCCACCAAAACCCATCCCCTAATTTTAATGTGTAGTAAATTATTTATGTTTAATACAACTGATATTTTAATGGGCCCAAGTCAGTGGAAGAACAAACCACTCTGCACTTATATGACAGCCACTCATTAAGATGCATTTCCCCTCTTTTGTATGTAAGAATAGTATGATGTACTTTGCCAAAGACACGTTTTCAGTACATGTTAATTTAATGGTCGATAAAGTATTCTGAATTTAAAAACAAACTGTGCAGGGTATTTTTTTTGTGCTGCGTTATTTCAACTTAGATCATTTTTAATGGATGTGCTTTCGAGACACATTTACAAGCAGCAGGGTTTCTTTTTTAAAACACTCATCGGTTAGGTTGTCAGGTAATGTTATGCAAAAGCGCTTAGGATCCAGATCCAATACTTTGACATCAGAAACTTGCCACAGCTTTATAAACAGCCACACCTCCTTATGAAATCTACATCTGGTTACATTTCCAGTAGATGTCCGCACAAGCTGGACATTTTTGCGCAGCGTTATTTCAATTTATATCATCTGATGGATGTGTTTTTCGAGGCAGGGCATTTACAAGCAGTCACACATCATATACTCACTGTGGTGTTGATGTAGGTTAATGGCCGATGGCATGAATTTCCCCGAGTGGAGAGGCGGTGGATGGCCGGGAGAGGGAGGGATCCTCCCGGCTGCAGCTGCTGCTCCGAGGCGGTGAGCCTCCATGGAGAGACCCGCCAACAACGAAGGCGGACCGTGGACGGATCGGGGGGGTCCAAAATCTCTGCCATCCATTATCCACAGTGGGGAAAGTTATGAAAAAAAATAGTCCGTTCGGGTATGCCCCCTATTCCCAAAAAAAAAGCCTATAATGTCTTTAGTTTTCCAGGCGATTCAGGCTCCTTTTCAGCCATCCTGCTGACCTAAAAAAACAAATACAAGAACACATTTCCTTTATCTATAATGTTAAATAAACTGTTTTAGGTGTTCTCCTGCTTGCAGCGTACAAGCGGTCCATATGTGCAATGACGCAGTTTGGAAAACCACTTCAAAAACTAAACGTAGAGAAAACTGATCGACAGAATAACCGTACGAGTTGCTCCTGGTGCATCTTAACTGCAGATCTTAATGCATATTTAACTTAAATCTACAATATTATGATCTAATGTTGGAGTGGCAGCAGCACCCCACCCCCTCTGCGCTACACCGAGCCGATCCGGAGCTTCTCTTCCCGGGGAAACACAGCCAGGAGACGCCGGAGACCAGCTGCTCTCTCCGGCCATGAAAACAAGCCGAAACGCACACGGTCACATTTTAACAACCTATTCTGCCTTTTTCCGATTACCCAGCTGTTTCCGAAGCAATGTAGGTTATGGGTCGAGTCGCCCTGTAAACCAATACACCATAAATACTGAAAGGGCGCATCAAATATAAATTTCAAACGGGTTAAAAATAAATAAGGTTGCAAAAAGCCTGCATTATTAATCAGCGGACGAGCGGTGTTTTGTTGCCCAGAGAGGACGATTTAGTCCGGGCTGCTTCGCTTTTTTTGGACATGGGTGCTGCCCATGGAAAGAAATCAAAACCAAAACACGTTGGTTTTTTAAAAAAATACCTTTTGGATCTTAAATGTGTAAGATTAAAAACTGTTATTAAGACATAAATATGTGTTTTTTTTATTATAAATCGACAGTTGATTTTATGTTAAAAATCAAAATCGACCCAAGAAAGGCGTATTGAATCTGTTAAATATCGATAAAAAAATGTTTAGAAAACCAGGTTATAAGACTAAATCTTCTATTTTTTAAAAACAAAACACTAGAATAAAAGTTACTTTAAGAAGAACAACAACAAGCTACTGGGACTTTTTTCTAAGACAATGAGACAATTATGGCCTTTTTCTGTACATAAAACCTTTGAATAGACACTAAAACGTTTTGAAATTAGAGAATTTAAGTTTAAAACAACAAGTTAACCTTCAAAGGCTTCAAGCAAACAGCGGATACTCGTGATATGCAGGCGGGCGGGATCTGAAGAATAGGCTGGTTTAGAAATAACAATAAACCTGTATTTCTCTTTGAGTGAATAATACCACCACCAGAAACAAATATTGCCTCTAAAAGCCCCTATGAAATACACTGGGGAGGTTAAATTAAATGGTAACCCTTCCTCCGCGGTGTCCCATGCGGCTCGGCGGCGGAGGAGCACGGCTGCAATTCAGCCACGTTTCAAACTTTTTCACGGTTCCTTTAACGCACACATAGACAACTTTTTCGGCGGAAATGTTTACAAAAGTAGCATTTTAACACCAATAACAGCTCCTAAAAAATCAAAAATGACGTTAGCACCCCTCCGCGCCCTTTTCACTTACATTTATAGCTCAAAATGTGCTTTAAAAACACCCAAAACTCGGTCATTTAAGGAGGAAAGGGGAAACCAAACAGGGAAGAAAAAAAACGAGCGCTTACTTGAATGTGGAGCTAAAAAAAAATGCTTTCTTAAAATCCGTCCAGGTTGCTGGGAGAAGTGGAGTAGTCCATTACAGACTCGTCCGAAGGTAAACTGGGGGATAACTGTGGAGGGGGGGGAGCCCCTGACGCGGCCGTAAACTCCTCAGCAATGAAACACAGCATTGTTTTTACAAGCCCCGCCCCTCTCGTCCATACCAGCCAATCAGGGACCAGAACAGAACGTTTCACACAGCTGCGTTCTGATTGGCTGCGAGAAGTGTCAATCAAAGACCTCTGTTTTAAAAATACTGCTTTTTACTCCACTACAATTATTTTAAACTCATAGTTACCAGCTACTGTGTACATATAATAACACATGACATTTTTATATGACATAATGCTGTGCTGTATTACCAATATATATGGAAGGAAGGAAGATCTAAAATCATTTATCTATATTATTTAATGTCTTTAAGTGTCTGTTTTAAGCAATTAAAACAATGAATAATTGAATGTTCTATAATAATATAATACTTTCACAACAGCCATTGTTCATAATGTATACTTTTACTTTAAATACTTTGAGTACATTTAGCAAACACTTCCCACAAAAATGTCCCAACTTCAGATCAATAAAGTACTTCTTATCTTTTCTTCTTATCTTCCGCACTTCTACTTCAGTAACATTTTTGAAGCATTGTATTAACAAGCCCCGCCCATCTGTTTGCTACTAGCCAATCATAGAGCAGCACAGAACGTTTCACACAGCTGCGTTCTGTTTGGCTGCGAGAAGTGTCAATCAAAGTCCTCGGCCTTAAAAAAACAACAACCTGGCCGCTCGCCAGCACTATAAAACCAATTATGGAGCAAGGAGGTTGAGCTGTTTCAAGGTCCCCTCTCCCTTCAAGACTGAGTGATCAAAACAAGCGGTGGGTTTCTTTTCTTTTAGCAGGAGGGGGGGGCAGTTTCAAGGCGACCCCCCCCCCCCCCCCCTCACCCATTTCCACGCTAATTATAATAGACGCTCGAAGATTTGGAAGTATGGGGGTGTTGTCACCGTTACAATATTACATTGGTTGTAACGTTGTTTGGCCTCAGTGTACCCATTCTTAGTGGATAATAGCCAGTACATCCCTTTTCCATTTAACCCTTCAAAAGGCAAGAGAGGGGCCTGTATGCAAACATCTAAAACTTGAGATAACAATCTCACGATTTCTAAAGGCCCCTTCAATTAATGCTAATTTAATTATTCAATTTCATTTGGGAGGCCACAATTTGGGCGTTGTTTTCCCCATAGGCCAACCCAAGACTACCCATAATGGGTCAGTCATTATGTATAATATAAAGCCTATATTCTTACGGGAAGGAAGAAAAGTGAAAACCCAATAACAGGGATTAGTACTAACATTGGACATGTTCATGCACGTCCATCATAGCCAGGAATACTGAGAAAAAAGTCCGTACACTAAAAGTAATCTTTATAAAAATGTTTACACTAAACACCACGACGTGTATGTGCAGCTAAGACGTGCACATTGAAAATATGGCCTTTATTTAATTTATTTGAGTTATATTGTGAGTTATAACCTTGTCTTCTGGCATGTATCACAGGTCTGTTATCATGTCACCCAGGAACGCACCAAGATGTACATTTGTCGTCACCTTAATGGCAGCTTTATTTGTAATTCTCACCCAGGAATAAAGCCAGGCTCTCGGTATGCAAATGCCCATTAACAGCCTTTAGTTGAAGCAGCGCTACATGTCTCCTTGTGTTGAGTTTTAGCGGGGACGCACACACATTTGCATTAGAAGAGGAGGAAAAGTGCCATTATGCTAAAATTCAGAAAGGGGTAGCTCGACCTTTGGGGTTCTAAAAACAAAACATGCCCTCCTCTTACGCAGTGCTGTCATAGTTCCTTTTTCTTTCTTTTTTATCATCCAGAAGTTTCCTTTGAGGTTAACCACTCGGCGTTACATTTGCAAAAAAAATGTTGATAAAAAAAAAAATCTCAGATGGTTTCAAAATCCCCTCTCCTACAGTCCCGCCTCCTCACAGTGAGACGGTTTCAAGGAACCCCCATTTGGTAGGTGGAGAGGAAGCGATACGACAGAGGCAGCAGAACCGGACAGGGAGCGGCGAGAGAACAGAAGAGACGCTGAGAAACAGCAGCTTTAGACGGCATGAGCGGAGAGAAGAGCCCGGTGTGTGGTTCTCGTTGTTCCGGTCGCTTTCGGTGGTTACACTTCCTTGTTTTCGGTAGGAAAAACAAACGTTTCACCTAGCGAAAAGAAGCAGAAACCTTTTTTTTAGGCTATTTGTACTATTACATTATAATTGTATCTTTATTTTTTAGCTATTTTGCGTTAATAAAAAATGGATAGATAGATTTAAAGGGGGAAAGGGAATGTTTGTTCCGAGCGGGACTCGAATCAGTGTCTGCAGTAGCGACCTGTCGCGTCTAACGATACCCAGAGGAGGGGGGGGAGGGGTCGGGTCACCCGGCGGAGATCAGAGCTGATGTCCCGGCCCGGGCTCCGAGGGGACCAAGCCAGCCTTTGTTCTCAAAAATCTGTCGGACTGGGAATTCAGACAAAGCCTTGAGATTATTAGGGCCCTATTGTTGCTGTAGTCGTTTCACCCCGCGTGCAGGAGGCAGCCTTCATCTCCTCGTGTCTGTTTTTCTTGTGGTGCTCGCGGGTGTTATCTCCACTGCTAGGTGGCTGCTGCAAGAGCATCGTGATGGTGTTCAATACATTTTTATTAAACAGCTTAGTCATGATTCTACGGAAGAGGATTAGAGCCACATGAGAAAAAAATGTTTGGGATGTGACCAAAAGTTTATAAAAAATATCTAAGAATTCAGAGAAAAAAAAATCATAATTCGGTCTTTTTTCTCAGCAATTTATGGTTGCTTTAATTTAAAGATATTTTCTTAAGTATTTCCAGATTTAGAAAGTAATGGAATACAAGTAACTGGATTACGTATTAGGAAGGTAATCATAGTCCTTTAGCTACAGTTTCATAAAAAATAGGTAATCAGAATACATCAAATGTGGATTACTAAGGAAACTACAATATATGAACAGATGCAGAATTAACACTACGTTTATATTGTGACACATCGATTAGGTTACTGATTACATGTTTTACAGGTATTTAGTAATTGTAAGGCACTAGTAATCCTCCCTGGCTATTATCTTTTATGACAATGTGACCTTCCTAAATTATTATAGCCTGGCATGGTGGTGAATTTAATACATCCATCAGCAGTTCAGACAAAATAATCCAATAAAAATAACATTACTGCACTCTCCAGCTACAGAAGAACAATTGGTGTTTTACATCCAATTTCCCATCATCACTGTGATTATTTCTCTGTTAGGTTTATCCTAGTGATGCGTTAGTGCCGGAGCAGATGGGACGTTTGGTAGATTATGTTTTTTTATAGCCTATATACACAAACTGGGTTTCTTTGATTTTGTTCCAAATTAAAGCTCCAATATGTGGGTGGAAAAGAAACACATGATTTATCGCCTGAAACACTGCTGAGTCAATACAAACCACAGTCAAGTTTTCATACGACGACTAACACTGTTTTTATTCTGCAGACCAAAGATTACAGAGCGAGAACATTTGTTATCCCTGACTCATGTTTTAGTTTTCTTTCATTTCTCCGTGTTGTTTTTCCTTTTTATCAGTCCACATCAAACCTGTCCAAACATCATCGTCGGGTTAATTCTGTCTATCAGCTGAAGGATCAGGTAAATGATTTTAGACTTTCTGAGGCGTGTGGCTGCATTAACCCACAGGGGACAGGGGCTACAGCATTGATTAATTCAGCGTTTGGGGGGGGTTGTCCGCTCTGGAAAATAAATACATAAATAAATAAACAGAAAGATGTCCCCCTGCATAAGCACCCACCCTTCAAATACACCTCTCACTTTGGCTTCTAATAAAGCCTGAATGTACGACCATGTTAAACATATTTTATACAATATTCGTCAAATGAATGGCAGGCATAAAGATATTTGACGTGACCTCTCACACACCGGTGCGCCTGTAAGTGCTAAATCATTCATCATATCTTGTCTCAGGCACCACAGAAGAAGAAGTCTATATGTTATTAAAGCTGCAGGAACATAAAACCACTGCGTGACCTACAGTCTTGCCACTCACAATTTATTTATAACTACAGTAAACAGTGTTTTATTTCCCTTTACAGTAATGTACAGTATGGCTTCTGTACATATGACAATAATACCGTTGAATCTTGATCGTGACCTCTCCCTTTGGCAGTGTCATGTTTTCTGATTGCATGAAACAAACATACAGAGACAAATATATATGCAATAAACATGAGTCTGAGATAACTGACATCACCACACATCAACCCCCCACTTCAAGCACACGCACACATTCATAGATTCAGCTCTCATGGGGTACCTGCCAATCATCAGACAGTGGCTTGCAGGGTTTATTGGTGGATCACCAGGGGGGGGGGTGTTTGCTGGAGGATGACCACATGCACACCACTCTCAAGACTGAATGTGTTAAAGTGGTCAGATGACATGAATGCACAAAGAAAATTTTAAAACGGTCACATGATTATTATTTGTCACCGTGAAGAGAATTCATTTCATGGTTTGGTCGTTGACTCATTTTTGGTTTCACTGGTGGCTTCAAAAGAATGAACTGTTTTTAGTGGGTGTGCAAGAAAATATTTATACAAGAATCGGTGAATTGATGATGTTTTTTTTGTAGGCCGACCAGGAAATTAGCATTGCAAGGGCTGCCGTGACAACCTAGCAATGGGATTTTCCATTGAATTTGTAATATTGCAAACAAAAAATACATGTTTATGGTGCTTACACGTTTTGATCAGCAGGATCATCTCCACATACTGTATTAACCCCACTGTCATTACATTTGAAGCGTAAATGCAATCGGTAAAAAGCTAGGCTATAAAGGGACGACATCAGGGTCACATGACTTCAGGTCACCACCGCTAAGCTAAAAGCGGCTAATGTTCAGCTTGATGACATCTAGTCGTCTCATTTAGTCACTTGTTAGCAACCACAGTTTTAAAGACACATAAGCTTCAGACATTCACCAGTGGAGTATTTACTGACTTACTCTTATCAAAACTGAAACACTAACTAGACCTTATTTCTGATATCCGATCATAAACACGTTAGAAAAAACATTGACTTTAAGACAAGGAACCTAAAAGGGACCGAATGCTAACTCATATCCGGGTTTAAGGAATCGTCCCTGAACCACTCTCACGTTGTAATGTTTTGATGTTGAATCTCTTGATTCTTAAACACACCGTATTGATTTCCAATGTATAGTTTACATGCATGGATGTCAATACTTTATTAAACTGCAAAGACATGTATCTTGTCCCTGGAAGTACCCTCTTAAGGTGCTATGATGTAACAGGGAAATAAGAACACATACCATTGTTCTTATTGCATAAAAACGTCTTTGAATTTCTCTGATTTTATGGTGGTGTTTTTCTTTTAGATTGATACAATTGCCTTGCTTACAGTTTGGCAACATATTGCGATATAATGAATTCTGACCATGAATCATTGATATGTATCGTGGCGCCAGACTCTTTTTAATACACCACCCTAGTTTGGATTATTGCATGTTGTAGTGTCTATATGCAGGGGCGCCGTAAGGGGTGAAAAGTTAGGGCGATTCTAAGGGCCGTGACTGACAGGGACCCAAACTATTTTCGAATATTAAGAAAAAAAAATGTAAGTAACCAATGTGTCATCTTTTCATGGGGCTCAAAATCCCTGGCGGCGCCCCTGTCTATATGTATTATAATCTTATACTGTATGTACCTCCCACAAATAATAGCTATAACAGGACTGAACCAGCCCACTCAATCTAGAACAATAAGCTCTTGTATATAATAACCAAGTACAACACCTGTTAGAATTCACAGAATCTTCTCTATTTGAGTCAATTGACGTCTTCTCACCCCGTCAAACAAACCCAGAGCCAGAAAGCTGCAGTTTGAATCCATTCAAAATAAATAACCTTATTTTGGGAA
>NC_136906.1:7135922-7183422 GCF_949606895.1 Notothenia rossii
TTATCTGCACTTGTCTACATTTCCTCATTGTGGGATGTATAAAGTATTTCTGATTTTAATTATTTTTCCATATCTCTGGCACTAGTTCCAAATTCACTGCCATGCTAATGTCCGTTTAAAAAGCCTGATAATACGATAGCATTTAAATTAATTGTATCATCAAAGGAGGTAAATTCACACCTACAGAAGAGGACCAGTGCCAGAAATGAAAAACATATTGAGATCTGGCCAAAAGTTTTATCTCGTACCTGAAAAAACTATTTCACTTTTGCCTTTTGTCACACTTCATTTCTGGATGTAAATAGAAATGGACCTTTGTCGCCATCTGCTGACTAAACCGTGCAACTGCTATGAATTTAAAATCAGGGTAATAACACACCAGTATTTTACTATGTTCTTTCAATTTAACGCGATATTAGTGGTTACTTTTCAGATTTAGATTTGTTAACAAAGTATAAATCAAATAAACCGACATGTATTGGTTTCAATAAAGCAGAAGTATATAGAGTAATAACAATTATTTCCACCTCGCCAGATGGATTTTGTGTTTAACAAGTTTAAATCCTCTAAAGCTACTCGACGTTTAACTGCGTCACTAATACACACACAATACTGATGCATTTTTTAAGTATCTATATATTTTTTAAAATGTACTTTTACCTTTTCAATAAGAGTTGGAATTTACATTCACCTTCCTGTAAAGTAATTCAATGAAGACAGAGTCAGAGGTCATGTCGGAACCCAAGAGAACTTTATTGGGATTGTTTACAAAGTCGTAACATTTGGAATGACTCAAAATAAATTTTTAAAAATGAACTTTTTTTTTTTTTAAAGTCCTGAGATGCAACAGCTGATCCCTGGGGAGATTTTTTTTAACCTGGCCAAAACATAACTGTCTCCTGCCATCAATGTGTGTGTGTGTGTGTTTGTGTGTTGTGTTGTTTTGAAAAGAGCTGAAGTTGGACAATGGAGGGTCAGAGTCTTCACCACAGATGTTTCAGTGGCTTAGTACTCCTCCCCTTCTTCTCCTTCGTCCCCCACGCTGTCGGTGCCCACCTCCTCATAATCCTTCTCCAGGGCGGCCATATCCTCTCTGGCCTCAGAGAACTCTCCCTCCTCCATCCCCTCTCCAACGTACCAGTGGACGAAGGCCCTCTTGGCGTACATCAGGTCGAACTTGTGGTCCAGACGAGCCCAGGCCTCTGCGATGGCGGTGGTGTTGCTCAGCATGCACACGGCCCTCTGCACCTTGGCCAGGTCTCCTCCAGGAACCACGGTGGGTGGCTGGTAGTTGATGCCCACCTTGAAGCCAGTGGGACACCAGTCCACAAACTGGATGGTGCGCTTGGTTTTGATGGTGGCGATGGCAGAGTTGACATCTTTAGGCACCACATCACCACGGTACAGGAGGCAGCAGGCCATGTACTTGCCGTGGCGGGGGTCGCATTTCACCAACTGGTTGGCCGGCTCGAAACAGGCGTTGGTGATGTCAGCCACCGACAGCTGCTCGTGGTAGGCCTTCTCTGCGGAGATAACTGGGGCGTAGGTGGCCAGAGGAAAGTGGATACGGGGGTAGGGCACCAAGTTGGTCTGGAACTCAGTCAGATCCACATTCAAGGCACCATCAAAGCGCAGGGAGGCGGTGATGGAGGAGACGATCTGTCCAATCAGCCTGTTGAGGTTGGTGTAGGTGGGGCGCTCGATGTCCAGGTTCCTGCGGCAGATGTCGTAGATGGCCTCATTGTCCACCATGAAGGCACAGTCGGAGTGCTCCAGTGTGGTGTGGGTGGTCAGGATGGAGTTGTAGGGCTCCACCACAGCGGTGGACACCTGGGGGGCGGGGTAAACCGCAAACTCAAGCTTGGACTTCTTGCCGTAGTCGACAGAGAGACGCTCCATCAGCAGGGAGGTGAAGCCAGAGCCGGTTCCTCCTCCAAAGGAGTGGAAGATCAGGAAACCCTGGAGCCCTGTGCACTGGTCAGCCTGGAAATAAGGGATAATGGTTTTAAATGTTTTGCCATCAATCAAAATATGTTTTTATTTTAAAGGCTTCACTTGCAACATGTAATGAGATGAAGAGCTCACCAGTTTTCGAGTCCTGTCAAGAACCAGGTCGATGATCTCCTTGCCGACGGTGTAGTGACCGCGGGCGTAGTTGTTGGCTGCGTCCTCCTTACCGGTGATCAGCTGCTCGGGGTGGAAGAGCTGGCGGTAGGTTCCTGTACGGACTTCATCTGAGGAACAACACGGGTACAGTCATGGGTATTGAACCAGAATAATCCAGAATATTTTAGATACACCTCTATTCTACTGTAGATATTATATTTGCTGTTTATTGATTTTATTTTATTATTTATAAATTTTAATGCCTGAACACACTGCTGCGGCAACAAAATAATTTCCCTATTTGGGTTCAATAAGCATCTATTTATCCGTCTGTCCTACCCGTCTTCTTCAAAAATATTATTTCACGTTTAAATAAAAATATGTGTATCCTTACCGATTACAGTGGGCTCCAGGTCCACAAAGACGGCTCTGGGGACGTGTTTGCCAGCTCCAGTCTCGCTGAAGAAGGTGTTGAAGGAGTCGTCTCCTCCTCCAATGGTCTTGTCACTCGGCATCTGACCGTCAGGCTGGATGCCGTGCTCCAGGCAGTAGAGCTCCCAGCAGGCATTGCCCATCTGGACTCCGGCCTGGCCGACATGCATAGAGATACACTCACGCTGTTGAGGAGACAAACGGTTATTTTATTAAAGAGACCGTCTTTTGAGCAGATTACATTTTCGAATTTGAACGGATACATTCCATGTCAGTTTATACAGTGCAATCACTAACTGAAGTACTACAACGTATGTTAATACAAACAGTTTCCATGTCTCAATTTGACAAATAAAACACAACTGGACTCAACTCTAAAATTGTGATTTATCGCAATTAAATTAACCAATTACCAACACTATTAGATATACAGTCACAGGGATACATTTAAAAAGTTTGGGAGGGAGGGGTACATTTACAATATGGCCGATTTATTGGACAATATTTCCCTAAAAATCATTCCCTTTTAAATGGTGTTTTGGGCGCTGACAGGTTATAAACCCTAGCCCTAGTGACTTTGTGCCGAATCACGTGTTCCTGTCTGCCCCTCCCAAAACGGGCAACATCTCTCCTCCCTGCTGCAAAGCCCTGCCTTTTCTGTCACGTTCATGGACAGGTCGTTATATGATGCAGTCTTCTAGCTCGCCGGCTTACAGTAATGCCCAGCCTTATGTCTTCCAAACCCACAAAGATGGGAAAAAATGTTTCGCATACCGTTTTATACTGTATGCTTTTATTCCTATTAAACTGGAGAGAAAAAAATGCCCAGATGTCGATACAGTATCTTTGACTGTAGTTTAAAGCGATGAAAGTTACGTTTTAACGGCCAATTTCAACCGTTACGATTTAAACTGCGCCAACTGTTTGGACTAAAGCTACCTCAATTTAGGCACATAAACGGGATTTTAACCGCAACAAATCTAATTACCGGTAGTTTTATTATTTATATAATTGTTTTGTTCGTCAGTACTCACCATTTTTGTAGGATTTTTTCCCTGCTTCTTTCCGACACTGAAGAATCGGTTGTTGAAGGTTGTAGTGAAAAGGAGGCGAGGAGCTGCCTATATTTATAATTTTCTGAGGGGGCGGAGACACAGCGGCGGTTTAAATTTCTTTCTGGCGCGAGCAAACGCTGGGCAGAGGTGCATTCAGGCACGGCTCGAAATATTCCGACCCTACACGTTTGTTGTGTCATCTAAAATGACTGTTTTTAATTTCCGCTCTATTGAACGTCCAGAAACGTTTGAATTAAGATCAGCAATTATTGTTTCATCGTCTTAAAAAGTGTATTATATATTCGCCCCATGCAAAGGCTTTAGGCTTCTATTTATGTCGGGCCTGAATTGGAAAAGGCATGAAGATATCACACACACATAGAGTATAATTATTTTGTTTCTAATCTAAACAACACACAAGCTGAACATATCCCCATAATTTATAGAATATCAAAAGCTAAAACTACAAGTTTGTTTTCATTATATTTTGAACCTGAAAGTTACTAGAATACACACAAACAGTCTTATTTGTGATCTCTTAAGATCGGAAGGCGAATGTAGCAGAAGCACTTGAAGGCAGCATTATTCAAATAAGGAAGCAGGCTCTCTCTTTCTCTCATTCAATTCAATAGCTTTATTATAATAATAATAATAATAACAATAATAATAATAATTAATTACATTTATTAGAGTGCTCTCCCAAATGCTCAAAGCGCTTCACATTACATATTGCACTTTATTAGCATTACCACAGTTACATACACTATTGCTAAAGCTCTGTGTAGTATTTTATTTTTATTTTTACAAAGAACACAAATTCATTCAATTCATATAATACATGAATACAAAAATAAAATATTAAAAAGATGTGAGACCTGGTGTATGCCCCGTTTAAGACACGGGTGGATCTGACTTTAATTACATTTGACTCGAGTGTTTCGTCAACTTAATGTGTTGCTTAAAATAACACTTCTGCATACAGTATGTGACGATGTAAGTGTTGCACGACCAGATACGGGTCAAGAAGCTGACTCAGATAAGGAAATATATACCTAATGATGTGATATGAATGATAATGGGATACACCGACGTCTGCACTCACAGTGCCCCGGACTGTACGTACTAATGTTACTTTGATCCGGTTACTTATATTGTGGCAGATATTTAAAGGGGACCTATCATGCAAAATGCACTTTGTGATGTCTTTTATACATAAATATGTGTCCCTGGTGCGTCGGGGAACTCACGCAGCATCAGAAAATAAAACCCTCTCTTTTCCTCCGTACCCAAAACTTTTAAAAACGGGTGTACAACGAGCGGATACAGCTTTGCGGCCGATATGACGTCAAATCGGCAGCGGATGCACAGAAAGTTCCTATCAGAAACAATGCCTGATGTGTTTTGGACGTAATCTCGTCTTTGTTTACATTAGCAAGCCTCGCTAACACTCAGAGCTAACCTGTACTGTAGAGCACATGTGTTTAAAAAGCAGGAAATAAAAAAAGGAACTCACCTTGTGATAAACCCGCAAGAGAAAAAGCATTTGAGCTCCATACTGTTTCAGAAATAATCTTTGATGTGGTTTAGAACAGGATGGCGTTTTATCACAAGCGAATTTAACTTTATCTCAGGTAGAATTCTGATCAGGCATTAGCTCCGCCTCCTCTTTTTTTTTTTTCAAGCTAAGGAACCAAAATCCGCGTTTCTCTAACAGGGCTTCAAAAGACGGGTTTGAGCAGTATGAGGCATGGCTACAATGGGTGAACTGTTTGGTATTTTAAGCAAAGAAATTCACAGATATGTTTTGTATAGGTATGGCCCTACAATATATGTTTCCAATATAGCATAATAGGTCCATTTTAAGTAAGCTTTCTTAACGCTAATGTTATATATTAGTCAGATTGCTCTGGAGATGGGCGGTGACATTCTATTAATTTTCACGATCAGTCAGTTGATTTTTCTCGGCCGTCTTTCCTGCAACGGCAGTTTTTCTGTACTTCCTTTATCCTGTAATTATGACTTGATCTCTTTAAACTCCGCACACTGAGCTCTTATTGGTCAGCAGGCGGTGCTTTCACTGACTTGATCTCCTGGAACATAAGTTACCATGGAGATCTAGCCCGTTAAGAAGAGAACCAGCGTCGTAGGACCGGAAACCCAGAGTTTACCCTGAAGTTAGCTCGCTAAGCAGAAATCCGGCTTCGTAATACAGGCCTCAGGTGCTGTGGACTCTCTCTGTTCATAAATCTACATTTTTTCATTGTAAAGTGAACCCTGAACTTACCTGTTTGTGTAAAAAGATATTCATTAAAAACAAACTGAAAACTATTCCTAGCACGACTAAACACTCCTGGTTTAATCCTGAGGTATTTATGTTATGTAAGGCATTGCACCCACCTGTTTTGTGGAGGAATTAAAGCTTAAATGTTTAGTGCTTATCAAGGAGGTGCAGTTTGTTAACCAAGGGATGTGTTGTGTTACACACTGACTGTAGAGTACACCACTGGGAATATATTTCAGTTATGTTAACAAAAAGTAGTGCCCATTGAGCGTACAGTAGATGTCTTAATCTTTACATTTGAACAGGAGTATTTCTCCATAAAATCCTATGTTTTCAACTTTCTTGCCTCGGAGAACACGCCTGCGATCTTAGTTGTATGTGTGTTCGGAGAGGAAAAACATTACATGTTATTTGTTAGACGGTTTTATAAAGCGACTTACATACTCAATGCTGTGAGCAATCCCCACCGGAGCAATTTGGGGTGAAGTGTCTTGCCCAGGGACACAACGACATGCTGACTGCATTGGGGTTTGAACCTGTACACCAACGCACTAGTCCACTGCGCCACACACCTCCCAAAAACAGTGTTTGATTTGTCAATTTTCTCATCACTGGGTTTTATAGCTTATAAACTATCTCATGATCTCAGGAGATCATAATCACAAATGATAATACAATATGAGAGGTTAGGACACAAAGTCTTCTGTGCATCAATAAGTGACGGATCTGAGCTCAGTGGGGTCTGCGTTTCATTTATCATTTCAAAGCTGATCAAGGTAACACTGCAGTAAATAGGTCAGCATAAAGCCTGAAGGAGATACTGATCAAAGTAAGCAGATAAATAGCTCTTTTAGTTGAAAGATGTGCACGAAAAGCACGAGCGACAAACATTAAGAGTATTTATCTCCGCTGTCTGTATTTTATTTATAGTCACATTATATTTAATCAAATTAATAATTGCAAAGCAAATAGCAAGTACATTTGCATTGGGTCATATAGGAACATTTAATTGGAGGCATGAGTATGCACTAACTTCCTTAAAGCAGATGTGTGTCCGTTTAGTTGAGGTTTAACTCAGTCATTTTAATTATTTTGACTCGGATCTCACACGCCAAAACATTTGAAAATTCGATTGAATGGTCCTTTTTAAAAACATTTCTCATAATCATTGAAAAATATATTGAAATGATCATGTGTTATTTTCTGTACCAGATAGGGAAGTCACATTCACCTTGATATAAAGTAATTTAATGGAAGAGGCAGATGTCATGTCGGAACACAAGTGCACTTTATTGAAATGGTTTAGTCAGTGTACAGGTTGCCTCCCCCGGCCTGGCATCCCATCATCAATGCCTGTCAGAACAATGCAGTTAACCAACATTTGGAATGGCTCAAAAGAAAATAGAAAGATTAACATTCTTTTTAAGTCACCAGATGGAACAGCTGAACCCTGGTTTGTTTTTGTTTTTGTAAACCTAGTTAAACATTACGGTGTCCTTCATCGTTAAGAGTTTAAGTCAGTTTTGAGTCACGTGCCAAAATAACTGAAGCCAAGCTAAAGAGATGGTCGTCCAGGCTCTGGAGGGTCAGAGTCTTCACCACAGATGTTTCAGTGGCTTAGTACTCCTCCCCTTCTTCTCCTTCGTCCCCCACGCTGTCGGTTCCCACCTCCTCATAATCCTTCTCCAGGGCGGCCATATCCTCTCTGGCCTCAGAGAACTCTCCCTCCTCCATCCCCTCTCCAACGTACCAGTGGACGAAGGCCCTCTTGGCGTACATCAGGTCGAACTTGTGGTCCAGACGAGCCCAGGCCTCTGCGATGGCGGTGGTGTTGCTCAGCATGCACACGGCCCTCTGCACCTTGGCCAGGTCTCCTCCAGGAACCACGGTGGGTGGCTGGTAGTTGATGCCCACCTTGAAGCCAGTGGGACACCAGTCCACAAACTGGATGGTGCGCTTGGTTTTGATGGTGGCGATGGCAGAGTTGACATCTTTAGGCACCACATCACCACGGTACAGGAGGCAGCAGGCCATGTACTTGCCGTGGCGGGGGTCGCATTTCACCATCTGGTTGGCCGGCTCGAAACAGGCGTTGGTAATGTCAGCCACAGACAGTTGCTCGTGGTAGGCCTTCTCTGCGGAGATAACTGGGGCGTAGGTGGCCAGAGGAAAGTGAATACGGGGGTAGGGCACCAAGTTGGTCTGGAACTCAGTCAGATCCACATTCAAGGCACCATCAAAGCGCAGGGAGGCGGTGATGGAGGAGACGATCTGTCCAATCAGCCTGTTGAGGTTGGTGTAGGTGGGGCGCTCGATGTCCAGGTTCCTGCGGCAGATGTCGTAGATGGCCTCATTGTCCACCATGAAGGCACAGTCGGAGTGCTCCAGGGTGGTGTGGGTGGTCAGGATGGAGTTGTAGGGCTCCACCACAGCGGTGGACACCTGGGGGGCGGGGTAAACCGCAAACTCAAGCTTGGACTTCTTGCCGTAGTCGACAGAGAGACGCTCCATCAGCAGGGAGGTGAAGCCAGAGCCGGTTCCTCCTCCAAAGGAGTGGAAGATCAGGAAACCCTGGAGCCCTGTGCACTGATCAGCCTGGAAATAAGGGATAATGGTTTTAAATGTTTTGTCATCAATCAAAATATGTTTTTATTTTAAAGGCTTCACTTGCAACATGTAATGAGATGAAGAGCTCACCAGTTTGCGAGTCCTGTCAAGAACCAGGTCGATGATCTCCTTGCCGACGGTGTAGTGACCGCGGGCGTAGTTGTTGGCTGCGTCCTCCTTACCGGTGATCAGCTGCTCGGGGTGGAAGAGCTGGCGGTAGGTTCCTGTACGGACTTCATCTGAGGAACAACACGGGTACAGTCATGGGTATTGAACCAGAATAATCCAGAATATTTTAGATACACGTCTATTCTACTGTAGATATTATATTTGCTGTTTATTGATTTAATTTTATTATTTATATATTTTAATGCCTGAACACACTGCTGCGGCAACAAAATAATTTCCCTATTTGGGTTCAATAAGCATCTATTTATCCGTCTGTCCTACCCGTCTTCTTCAAAAATATTATTTCACGTTTAAATAAAAATATGTGTATCCTTACCGATTACAGTGGGCTCCAGGTCGACAAAGACGGCTCTGGGGACGTGTTTGCCGGCTCCAGTCTCGCTGAAGAAGGTGTTGAAGGAGTCGTCTCCTCCTCCAATGGTCTTGTCACTCGGCATCTGACCGTCAGGCTGGATGCCGTGCTCCAGGCAGTAGAGCTCCCAGCAGGCATTGCCCATCTGGACTCCGGCCTGGCCGACATGCATAGAGATACACTCACGCTGTGGAGGAGACAAACGGTTATGATTATATTAAAGAGTCTTTTGTTCAGATAACATTTTTGCTGTATGAAAATGACCTAATAATTCATATTGAGAATTTGAACTGAAACATCCCATGTCAGTTTATACAGTGCAATCACTAACCCAGAATATTCTTACAATAGTACTACAGCGTAACTTAATAGTTTACACAGTTTCCATGTGTCAATTTGACAAATAAAACGCAGCATGGTTCATCATTACATTTCATTTATTGCATTTATATGAACAAATTAAGAAAAAAAAGTAGATAAAAAAAGGTGGGGACGAAGTGGGACAGTTACAAAATGGCCGATTCAATGGACAATAGTGTCCTCAAAATCCAGTCCCTTTTAGATGGTGCTTTGGGCGGGGACATGTTATAATCTCTATTCGGAGGTGGTTACTTTGTGCTGAGTCACGTGTACCTGCTTCACTCTGTCGTCTGCCCAGTGCCCCTCCCAAACTGAGCAACAGGGAGGAGAGATGGAGGAGGGGAGACTCTCCTCCCTGCTGGAAAGCCCTACCTTTGTGTAACGTTCACGGACAGGTCGTGATGGCGTCTTCTAGCTCACCGGTTTACAGTAATGCGCAGCCTCATGTCTTCCAAAACCACTAAGACAGGTACACAGCTTTCCGCAAACCGTTTTATAATCTATGCTTTTATTACTAATAAACTGCAGTTTTTAGCAAATATTTCAATAAAGCCGTTAGATTTTGAATTTCAATTTCAAACTGTTCCAACGGTTTGGCCTAGAACCACTTCACTGTACGCGCATACGCGCGATTTATACGAAAAACAATCAAATTCCCGTTAATTTGAAGTAAATCAACGATTTTATACTAAAACGTTGATATTAGTATAATACAAACTAGACTACGCTCTAGTTTTCTTTATTACTCACCATTTTTGTAGGTTTTTTTCCCTGCTCCTCTCCGACACTAAAGAATCGGTTGTAGAAGGCAGTATTGAGGGAGAAGAGGAGCCGCCTTTACTTATACCCCTTCTCAGGGGGCGGAGCATCATCGACGGTTTTTTCCTTCCTGCGCGAGCCGGCGGGAGCGAACCATGGAGCGAACGTTGGGTAGTGCTGCATTCGGGTACGACTTGAAATATTCCGACATCCGAAAGAACAGTTCTTCATTATTGTTCTATTGAAAATCCAGAAACGTTTGAATTAAGATCAATTATCAATGTTTCATGGAGAATGTCTAAAAAAGTGTTTTGTATATTTACACAATGCAAAAGTTCTAGGCTTCTGTATATATCACCCTGAATTGGAAAAGGAATGGAAATATAACACACATAATGAGTTGACATTTATTTCTAAGATTAACAACACACCAGCTGAACATTTGCCATTTGCTACTTAATATTTGTAATATCAAAAGCTACTACAAGTTTGTTTTCATTGTTTTTTTAACCTGAGAATACACAAAACAAGTCTTATTTGCGATCTGGAGGCGAATGTAGTAGAAGCCCCTGAAGGCAGCATGACTCAAATAAGGAAGCAGTTTCTCTCTCTTTCTCTCTCTCTCTCTCTCTCTCTCTCTCTCTCTCTCTCTCTCTCTCTCTCTCTCTCTCTCTCTCTCTCTCTCTCTCTCTCTCTCTCTCTCCACATATCTATTCATTGTAATTCATGACTGAGTAACGAGAACCCTGAACGTATCTGTTTGTGCAAAAAGCTATTAATTAAAAAACAAACTGAAACCTATTCCCAGCACCACTAAACACTCCTGGTTTAATCCTGAGGTAATTATGTTATATAAGGCATTGCTCATGCTGTGTGGAGGAATTAAAGCTTACATGTTTAGTGCTTATCAAGGAGGTGAAAGGAGTTTATGCAGTTTGTCAGTTAATTATTTCAGGACAAAAAGATTATTGACACTCAGTTCCTTTGAATCTCCCTTTATAGTAACATGACTTTTACAGATCATTAAAGGGCTTCTCATTATTTGTATTATGTGTATATGTGTATACGTATATATGCATTGGTAATAAGTTACAATGTTAACAATAGTATTGCACTTTGAGTTACCTTTGTGTATGTACATTTCTATATATATAAACTTTGATTTCATTTGATTTCATTAATAAAAAGCAGTGCCCGTTGAGCATACAGTTGATGTCTTAATCACTCAACTTGAACAGGAGTATTTTCTCCATAAAATCCAATGTTTTCTACTTTCTTGCCTCGGATGAGAGCCATTTCTAAACAGAGGCCATACAATGTTAAAACAGAGCTCTATTGTTATTCAGCATTGGATCCAGCATTGGATAACACTTTAAGGGACACTCGGGTAAAATGTATGATCATGAAAAATAAAACGCAATGAACTAAATAATGAGCCTCTCAGTAAGATAAAAGACAAATATAAAAACCTAAAAAACAATAAAAAATAATGATAAAAAAAATTATAAAACGATCAAAAGACCAACTTGAGAATGTCGCTAATCAAATTGGAACAGAGATGGTAAGTAACTGAGTAGATTAACTCAATACCGTACTTAAGTACACTTTAAAGTACAGTGAACAACAGACACCAAGGATGCTGGCTGATGAAGAAGACTAAGTAAGCTAGGTAGCCAGTATAAGGCTTAGCAGTACAGATAAATGTGGGCACACTGTTTAGCAAGCAAACGGTCACAGTTGCCCTGTTTATCTCATGTCTTAAAAAAGCTTATTAATGATTTATAAAGTGTTCACAGCCTAATTAATTAATGAATTACAAACTATTCGTAAACCCTTTATAACGGTAGTCTTATTGTAAAGTGGTACCCCCATGGCATAGTTCTACGGCCTTGGGTATTGCTGCTATCTCTCTTAAGGAGGGGCAGCTTGGGCGCATTGTTGTTGCCAGTCTATGACCAAATACAAGCCGCCATGAGGTAGTTTACTGTTCAGGGACGAAGGTTCCCTGGCGCACATTCTTTCCTATGGGCGAGAGCTCTAGTTAGATTCAGGATCCATCATTGTTTAGTATCACTGATGAAGAATGTTGATTATTACACTCCGAACTAGTTAAAACCTCGAGCTGCAGAAGAGTTCCTCAGAATTGGTTTAGCAACCGCTGTGTCATCTCGTGACACACCACCTGTTTTGTCAACTCTCCGGCCGTAACTCCAAATAAAGCGTCAGTGTTTGCCATCAAAGCTCCAGCTCTCCTCGTGTCTCTCTGATTCCTGTATCCAATTGTTTCAGAAGTTTCCCCCACAGTACCCATATTTTTGAGTTTATGTTATATTATTATATTTTTAACTCATGTGCAATGCCTTGTTGCTGTAAGGAGACCATTTCATTTGGGATCAACAAAGTAATAAATAAAATAAAGTGGCCTGTGTAAACCTTAAATGAAAGCAAAAGAGACTAATGGCAATACCCTGCTGTTAAAGTCCCTGTGATCGTAGTTGAATGTGTCTTCAGAGAGGAAAAACACTTCTTGATTTGTCAATGTTCTCATCATTAAGGTGTTTTATAGCTTATTAACAATCTCAGGATCTCAGGAGGAGAACATGATCACAAATGATGAGATACCCGAGGATAGCACTCCACTCTGCATCAGCCAAACGGCTCGCTGCACCCGCACTGCGAGGGGGACCCAAGTTCCCATCAGCTAAAACACGTGGGTTTGCTATCCTGGCTCCAAAATGGTGGAATGAGCTCCCCATTGAAATCAGGACAGCAGAAAGCTTACACATCTTCTTCAGACTGAAAACTCACCTCGTTAGACTCCACTTCGAGCGATAGAATTACTAACAAAGCACTTATAGACTAATAAAGGACTGGCTTATCTAAAGCCATTTGAGTAGCACTTGAAATGTTTGGCTCTATGAAACCTGATGTACTTATATGATTCTGTTTTCTTCAAGTTTGTATCTTCTTGGTCAAATGTACTTATTGTAAGTCTCTTTGGATAAAAGTGTCAGCTAAATGTAATGTAATGATAGAGGGAAGGAAAGGCCGGAGCAGATGCTGATCAATGTAAGATAATACACAGAAATATGTGCACAAACGGCGCGAGCCACATCCTTTTAGAGTACTTATCTCTACTGCCTGTATGGTATTCATATTCATATTACATTGCAATACCCATTAAATACACTATTTTTATTTGAAAAAAGGTTTTTTCAGTCTTTTTAGCATTACAAGGAGGATTTTAGGTTTTGGGAGGATATTTACAACAAAGCTGCATTAGTTGGTTTTTCCCATACACTCTCATTTAAGATATTAAATTGCCAAGTACTAATCCCTTAAATAGACCTGAATGTGGCATTTACACATTAAGGAATAAACAACTGACCGCGTTTGGTTAGAGTCTGAAGCAATGTGACACTTTTTGTACATGTTGACACATTTCCGACAAGCCTACAGCATTTTATGTTTTGTCATTTAGGATTTTATGCTTTATCATTTGCTGACGTTTGAAAAGACATTTGCACTCGAGTTGTCATAAGAACATTTAGTTTTAGGTATGAGTTTGCACTAACTTCCTTAAAGCAAATGTGTGTCTGTAGTTTGAGTTTAACTCAATTCTAATTATTTTGACTGGAATTGAACTAGCATTTTTGCTAAAATATATTGAAATGATCATGGGGTTATTTTCTGTACCAGACAGGGCTTCGTTGCAGCTCCACAAAACGTTCCGATATTTTTATCATAGCCTTTACCAAACTGCCCTTAATGTAATTTGAATATTGCATTTGTCCATATTGTTATTTTGAACAAAATGCAAGTAATTGTGCATCCTTACAGTTCAGTATGTTTGGAGTTGTCAGGTTTTGAAAGCACCTTCATACCCTGTAAGCTGAATATGTACTTCTGTAAGTAAGTTCCAGGTTAAAGTCCAAAATCCTTCACTGCTAACAGGATTTTAAGAAGACCTGAGGGGAGACACTAAGCTGCAGAAGTCAGCAGGCTACTGAATGCTGTTTTGTGGAATAAATCCAAATGACTGCCTGTAATGGTATCTAAATATTACACATGTATAGTGTCATCATCTTTGTATTGTGACTCACTGGTTCATTAATGTATTAACCCAATAAGCAGATACCTATGGAATACAATCAAAATGGTTATGCCTAAAAAAAAACTGATACTTCTATAGAGACTGAAACATCTGGATTTTCAAGGGTTAAGGATTCAAAGTAATCTATAGTATAGAGATTTTAGGTTAGTCGATACTTTTAATCATTGAAGTTAGCCTGTGTCTTGACTGGAAATCTGCCATTTAGTAAAGTAAATGACCTGTATTAAAAGGCCATTTTAAATTCTTTATTTCACTAGTTTAAAAATGTGCTAGAACCTTCACTGCTGCATTAATGAATGTATACATACACTATATACTTATTTTTTTTAAATATCTGGTTCATCTTCCTACAAGATGTGTTTATATACCCCTCTGATTTTCCTGCAAGAACCATGTCTTGTGTACTTTTCAAATGTTCTTTTAGCTTTTCAATAACAGCTGGAAGTCACATTCACCTTGAAATAAACTCATTTAATGGAAGACAAGAGTCAAACGTCATGAAGAGCTGAAGTTGTTTGGTGTCTGGTTGGGGATGGGGAACAGTCCGTCTCTTTAGAAGCATTTGCGGTGGACGATGGAGGGGCCGGACTCATCATACTCCTGCTTGCTGATCCACATCTGCTGGAAGGTGGACAGAGAGGCCAGGATGGAGCCTCCGATCCAGACAGAGTATTTACGCTCTGGTGGGGCAATGATCTGCAGAGAGACAAGGGGAAGATGCATGAGACACCATTTCTTTTTGCATTCATCTGACTCAAACAGAGCAGTATGTTACTCTGCTGGCTGGGCAGAGGCTCAGCTCACCTTGATCTTCATGGTGGATGGGGCCAGGGCGGTGATCTCCTTCTGCATCCTGTCAGCGATGCCGGGGTACATGGTGGTACCTCCGGACAGCACGGTGTTGGCGTACAGATCCTTACGGATATCGACGTCACACTTCATGATACCGTTGTAGGTGGTCTCGTGGATTCCGCAAGACTCCATACCTGAGGGCAGAATCAAAACACTGGTTAGCAAGTGTAGCTACAGGATAACTAGAAGTGTTTTTTTTTTTGTTTTTTTGGGATGTAGTGCAGGTTATGTTAAGTTGGTGACTCACCGAGGAAGGATGGCTGGAAGATGGCCTCTGGGCAACGGAACCTCTCGTTTCCGATGGTGATGACCTGACCGTCGGGAAGCTCGTAGCTCTTCTCCAGGGAGGAGGAGGAGGCAGCGGTGCCCATCTCCTGCTCGAAGTCCAGGGCGACGTAGCAAAGCTTCTCCTTGATGTCACGCACGATTTCCCTCTCAGCTGTGGTGGTGAAGGAGTAGCCACGCTCTGTCAGGATCTTCATGAGGTAGTCTGTGAGGTCGCGGCCAGCCAAATCCAGACGGAGGATGGCGTGGGGCAGGGCGTAACCCTCATAGATGGGCACTGTGTGGGTCACACCATCACCGGAATCCATGACGATACCAGTGGTACGACCAGAGGCGTACAGGGACAGCACAGCCTGGATGGCGACGTACATGGCGGGGGTGTTGAAGGTCTCGAACATGATCTGTAGAATGAAAAGAGAACATGTTAATAATCAACCACAATAAAAAGTACTTAACTTCTGTGGCCACTGCACTCACTACATGCATTATTGTGTGAGGCTAAGATTAAAGTTAGTAGAGAAACAAAGTGCAGAAAGTCATCATTCCTTCACACTTGTGCATGTCAGATGTATGTTAAAGTAGTGCTGATTTAATAACTCAGCTACACAAGTGCAGATAAGGCACACAGTCAAGAGAGACCTGTTGATGATAGATCATCTTATAGGAGAGAAGTCCTGGAGGAGAGGGGGAGGAAGGAGCAGGTGAGAATGGAATGGAGATGGAAACCCAGGAAGAAATGAGGCTACCAGTTAAATAGCTAATAATACTGGATAAGCTAATTATGCTACATTCTGTGTGTGCTAAAGTTAAGGGTGTGTACCTGGGTCATCTTCTCCCTGTTGGCTTTGGGGTTCAGGGGGGCCTCTGTGAGCAGGACGGGGTGCTCCTCGGGGGCAACTCTCAGCTCGTTGTAGAAGGTGTGATGCCAGATCTTCTCCATGTCATCCCAGTTGGTCACAATACCGTGCTCAATGGGGTACTTCAGGGTCAGGATACCCCTCTTGCTCTGGGCTTCATCACCAACGTAGCTGTCCTTCTGGCCCATACCGACCATCACACCCTGGAATCAAGACATCAGAGATGGTTAGATTATATATTCTGCACTAAAACATGGATATACATACAGTTTACAAGTCCAAGTACAGGTATTACTGTTTAACTGGTGGTGCAGGGAACTCATGATATTCTATAACGTTACGAATGTGTCAAGTCCATAGGATTTTGGAAAATAGCTGGAAATAAGGTCTGTGGAAAACGAACCTGTTAGATAAATGCATGTTTTGTGCAGCCAGATAATATCCACATGTCTACTCTTATAATTTTTGAATCATAAATCTAATCGATGGATAACGTCACTGCAAGCAACTGAAGCAAGTGCAATTATGGAGGGTGGGGATTAGGAGTATTTAAAATCAAAAATAATTGTACTAAACTTCCGCTACAGCAGCAACTAAAAATAAATCTGATCACAGGCCAATGACCAAACTGGAGCTGTGTACAGCGAGGAAAAAAGGAGCCAATCGGACGTAAAACGTTAAAGGTCTCCTGATTTAGTTTGTGAATGAATGCTTATTAGAGTTGCAGCTGGAGAGTGCGTGCGGACATGTCGGTTAGACAACAGGCGTGGGTAAGTCCTGCATCTGTATGGTACAAATGTGTGTAAAATGATACCGAGCGCTGTAATCACTCATCTGGTTAGAGCGTTACATTGACCACCCCCCCCAAAAAAAGGACGTATTATTGGCTTCCCCTAATTGTTTTCCCACGCCACGCTACTGCCGTCCACCCCCGCCCCGTCCACCCAGTAAAAAAATCCCCACTACACCACTGCGTGTAGGCCGTCTGAAGGTGTACACAGGTCTCAGATGGACTTGGCATCACATTAATAATGATATTCAGTAATAAGTCTGGCAAAAATAACTGGTTTAAATGAGTTATTCAAGCGTGCAATGTTTTGAACAGACATCCCCCAGTGACCTCATTGTCATTTTGTAGTCCTCGCTGTACGCGTCCGGATATCGGCATCGCAACCACAACCTCACACACTGGTACTGAATGTGCATCAAAGTGTTCCTATCCAGCCAAATATACCAAAAGAGAAAAATGTAAACGACGGAGGAAGCGATCGAAATGCGGATTTCCTGGTTAATCGGCAATGGCTTCTCAAAGTAAACGCCCCTGACACATTCGTACCGTTATAGAATATCACGAGTTCCCCGCGCCACTAGTTAAACGGTAACACAGGCACATAAATAGATACGATATATTGTTTTGCATGTCTGTTTACTTCTATATTTGTACTTATTTAGGTCTTTACTGCAACACATGAATTTCCCCTATAGGGACTGATAAAGGATCATCTTGTGTACTGATTGACTGGCTGGTTATAAATCTCATATGCAAATGCTTATCAAGTGTACATTTCCTCTCTATTCTTTTGGAGCTCAATGCCTCACCTGATGCCTGGGGCGGCCTACGATGGAAGGGAAGACAGCACGAGGAGCGTCGTCTCCGGCGAATCCGGCTTTGCACATACCGGATCCATTGTCAACAACCAGGGCGGCGATTTCATCTTCCATGGCTGAACTGTTGATGAAAAAAGAAACAACGGTTAATTATCAATTGCAATATGGCACTACTATTAAAACAACAAAGCTGCGTTAGTTGGTGTGTACCTTAAACACGGGCCGTTTCTCAATGTCGAATAAACCTGCTGCTGCAGAGCCACTATCTCAAGTAAACTGCGTCATCGAGTGGCGCCGAAGGACCTTTTAAAGCCCAATCCCAAACCACGCCCTACATCCTACCCCTACACACTCCCCCTCCGTGACGGAGTGAACTCCGTGGAGTGACCATGGACCACTCGCAGCTCAACGAGGCTCCTCCTGTCAGATGGAGGGAGTAAATACAGCGGCAAGCTTTGGGACATAGTGCCCTCTCTCCGGCAGAAACAGGAAATGCCGTATGTAACAACGGTTTCAAATCGGCATCTCTTAGACAAAACATTTAAATTAATAACTAAAATAAAACTCCAAACATCTATAATTGTGTTCCTTTTTTGTAAAGCTCCTTTAGTTTTAAACCTCATTTTTATAAGCTTCTTAGTTCTTGCAACAGCCTGTAAATATACACAACTTTATATAATAAATGCATACATTTACCTTTTTCTAGACTAAACACAGGTATGATCCTAAGTTAAAAAAATATGAGGTTATCATGAGGTTGTTAACATCACAGTTTATCAGTGGATGTTTGCTGGAACCAGGGGCGGTTCTGGGGGGCCCTAACACTGACTTTGGACCCCCGTGGCCCCCCTGAAAATGAAAATGAAAAAAAAAAAGTTTGTGATTCAACGATTTCTTGGCTGACGGAATAGGCGTAACTAACGCTATTTGTAATTCTAGTCGGATCCATTAGAGCAGGGGTCTCCAACACGTCGATCGCGAGCTACCGGTAGCTCGCAATCCCTCAATAAATAGCTCGCCGAGCAAATCCAAAATGTAAAAAATACACACAAAAAAAAGGAAACTTAATCAAAAGAATCTACCCTATGCATAAACAAAACCTCAATCATAGCGAACTATATCTACTTACTACAACTCTACATCTATCTAACACCCCTCCTCAGCCTGGCCCCCCCAGTGAAATTGGTCTAGAACCGCCACTGGCTGGAACTACTTGTAAACAGCATGTTTCCTGACGGACACACACAGTAGTGATGGGAATTATGGCTCTTTGAAGGGAGCCGGATCTTATGGCTCCGTTCATTTTAAAGAGCCGTTGACACAACATGACACAAGGTGGCGCCATATCCATGTCATTCATGCCAGTGAATGTACTACTTTGAATTTACCCTCTGTATGTGTTAAGTAAATAAAGTTGCTTTGCCTTGAATGAAATTCACGCAACTCTTAATATTAAATACTGTGGTGACACATTATTGGTATATAATTCACCATTTGATTCGTGTGTGTTGCAACCCGGACCCGTTAGTGAGGGTACCGGGGTTGGACGTCTTTCATGCTAGCTCGTTACACAGAGCAGCACATGTACTCACGTCGTCTTGATTAATGAATAATAAAGTGTGGAAGTCCATTCTGAATACACCACCTCTGACTGTTCATGACTGTTCTGACTGTTCACTCTGACTGTTCATCGGCTCTACACTGGTGACCCTGACGTTTTCGTGAAAGTTTCCGAAGACTCAATGAACATGGCTGATCGCGATGTTTTTGTAAAGCTGCCGGAGTTTTGGGAGCATGCCGCTGTGGCGTGGTTCGCACACTGGAGGCACACTTTGTCTGCCGACAAGTCCGTGACGGGGATTTGAAATATTTCCACTGGTAGCAGCGATGGGAAGCTCCACGTCATCCAGGTTGGTGGGATTTATCGCAGACCCCCCGCACCATGGCAAATATGAGGTGATTAAGGCCCTTCTCCTTAAGACATTTAGCTTATCTGCTAAGGAGAGGGCCCGCCAGATACTTGACATTCAAGGCCTAGGAGACAGCAAGCCATCTCAGCTGATGGAGAAAATGCTAAATCTGCTAGAGGGGGAAGATCCCCGGATTTTGTTCATGGAGACGTTCCTGCGCAACTTGCCTTCCCTGGTTCAGACGGCACTAGCCAACACGTCCATCACGGCGCCCCGTGCCTTGGCTGAAGAGGCGGACCGTTTTTTCCTGGCTACCCAGCAGTCCGGTGCAGAGGCGCAAGCTGTGACGCTTGGCGCCCCCTCTACAGTTAAGAAGGCTTGGGGGTGGCTGGACGTGATGGTACCAAGCCGGCGTGGGGACACAGGAGAGTGTTTTTACCACGCGCGGTTCGGGGCCGGGGCGAAGAAGTGTGTCGCTCCCTGCAGTTACAAGCCTCCGGGAAATGGAGGAGCCGGCGCTCGGTAGTGGCCCTGAGCGTTGGCGGTACGAGCAGGCTTCTCTTTGCCAGCGACAGAATCTCAGGAAGCCTGTTTCTGTGTCACAGGAGCTCAACGGAATGTTGTTCCTGCGTCGAGGGAAGACGTCGCTCGCGGGGGACATGGACCGCGGTTGACGACGGCTAATGGCGGCCCCATTCACACGTACGGCGTGAGACCTATGTGTTTGTGTATTGGAGGACAGTGGTTCAACTGGGATTTTGTGACGGCAGACACTTATTTTCCCCTCCTCTGGGCAGACTTTTTATGTGCTCACAGGCTCCTGGTGGACGTTAAAAATAAACACTTGGTCGATGCCTTGTCGTTTTCCTCCCTCATATGTACACTTGGCAAGGCGGCGTACGACGGGCTGTCGGGCTCGCTGTCGGGGGCGGACATTTTTCTCTGGTTGCTGGCTGAATTTCCAGACCTGACGCTACCCACCTTCTCCGCGCTCACCACCAAGCATGGGGTGGAGCACCACGTCACCACCGAAGGTCCCCCAGTCTACGCCAGGGCCCGGCGGTTGAACCCTTCTAAGCTTGCAGTAGCGAGGGCGGAGTTTTCAACCAAGGAACGCCGGGGTATCGTCCGCCGTTCTGACAGTCCTTGGGCCTCTCCTCTACACGTCGTTCCCAAGCCGAACGGTTGGCGCCCGTGCGGGGATTACCGCCGCCTCAACGACGCCACGACACCTGACCGCTACCCGGTGCCGCACATTCAAGACTTTTCAGCACATCTGGCCGGTACGTTGGTGTTTTCCAAAGTGGAATACCACCAGGTGCCCATGCATCCCCTGGACGTTCCTAAGACGGCAGTGATAACGCCGTTTGGACTTTTCGAGTTTCTGCGGATGCCTTTTGGGCTCAAGAACGCCCTCAAACGTTCCAGCGCCTGCTGGATTCTGTGCTGCGGGACCTGCCGTTTGTATTCGTCTACCTGGACGACATACTCGTCGCCAGCGCTTCGGTGGAAGAGCACCTGTCACACCTCCGAGCCCTTTTCACGAGGCTCAGCCAACACGGGTTGATAATTAATCCTGCAAAATGCCAGTTCGGGGTGTTTGACATTGACTTCCTCGGACACCGCGTCACCAAAGGCGGTGCAGCACCCCTGCCGGCAAAGGTTGAGGCTGTTGCGGCGTTTCCTCGCCCCAGACAGCCCGGACACTCTGTGAGTTCCTGGGGATAGTGACTTTCTACCACCAGTTTATCGCCAATAATGTCTCAAATATGTGGAACATGTTGAAGTCAACATGTTGTTCACATCGGACGCGATGCGATGTTTGGGGGCGGCGCAATTACATGTAATCAACATCGGCACCTCTGTTGTTTCCCGGACTCAGACTGCAAGGAATCTGGTTGTGATCCTAGATAACAAACTGTCCTTCACTGCAAACATTGCTGCTACAACCCGCTGCTGCAGATACACGCTTTACAACATCAGGAGGATACGTCCCCAGCTGACCCAGAAAGCCACGCAGGTTCTGGTCCAGGCTCTCGTCTTCTCACGCCTAGACTACTGCAACTCCCTCCTGGCTGGTCTACCTGCATGTGCCATCCGACCTCTGCAGTTCATCCAGAATGCAGCGGCTTGTCTGGTCTTCAACCTTCCAAAATTCTCCCACACCACTCCGCTCCTCCGCTCCCTTCACTGGCTTCCAGTAACTGCTAGAATCCACTTCAAGACAATGGTACTTGCGTACCATGCTGTGAATGGATCTGGCCCTTTCTACATCCAGGACATGGTTAAACCGTACACCCCAGCACGTGCAGTCCGCTCTGCATCAGTCAAACAGCTCGCTGCACCCTCACTGCGAGGGGGACCCAAATTCCCATCAGAAAAAACACGTGGGTTTGCTATCCTGGCTCCAAAATGGTGGAATGAGCTCCCCATTGACATCAAGACGGCAGATAGCTTGCACATCTTCCGGCGCAGACTGAAAACTCATCTCTTTCGACTCCACTTCGATCGATAGAATTACTAACAAAGCACTTATATACTAATAAAGGGCTGGCTTATCTAAAGCCAGTTGAGTAGCGCTTGAAATGTTTGGCTCTATGAAACCTAATGTACTTATATGATTCTGTTTTCATTAAGGTTGTATCTTCCTGGTCAAATGTACTTATTGTAAGCCGCTTTGGATAAAAGCGTCAGCTAAATGCAATGTAATGTAATGTAAAGTTAATGCAGAGACGCGGACAGAAGCAAATTCGCTCCGGCGGTGGACGCAAATTCCGCTGCGCGATTGAAGGGGGCCGCGACAAACGCTCAAGTTCAATTTTTTCAACTCGAGCGTCATATTCGCGTGACATGATCTCGCGGTAGCCAATCAGCGGTGAAGATCTCAGCCTGCCATCACTGACGTTCAACCAGAAAACATTAACCGTTAGCTGTTAGCAGTTAGCACACAGAGCTCACAGCTCCTCATATCTGTTCAGAAACTGGACAAAAGTTAAACAAGTACAAACCACAGAATGTCTGTGTCATGACGAATACAATCTGGATAGGCCGTTGTTGTGAGTGTGGACGGAGCATATACAATGTTAGCTTAGCCTGGTCGATCCGATCTTCATTCAGAAAACAAGCATTTTAAAAGGTGTTTCACCTGCCGTCTTGTCTGCAGACTTGTCAAGCATTAATTCATGTTTTTTACTAACCGGTATCAGTATGTTGTTACTTCGGCATCATGTAGAAACGTGTATTACAATTTAATCACGGTAAAATATGTTCCTCTTGTTGTAGTTGTAGCCCCCGAGCCAGCTCGTCTTGTTTGAATGATGCGAGTAAACAGCTGACAGTCGCGGTGAAACTCGAGCGTTTAGAGCGATGCGATAGGAGCGATTAGAGCGAAGCGAATATTCGCATCGCGTCCGGTGTGAATGCAGCATTAGTCTGCTTCTCTAATTATGTCAATTGGAGTTATGACATCATCGTGTTCCATGACACAGGTGTTTATATTTGAGCTAACGACGTGTCCAGAGATCAAAGGTTTCCATGGTGATCAGTGAAAGGAGAGCATTTTCATTGATCTGAATGAGAGATAAACCTCTTACATGTGAACGTTTTGTTGAAGAACCGTAACAGATATCGTTGAAATTTCAAAGCGTGAAGCAAGTCAAGGAACTTGAGCATCTGAAGTGTACTTTTTATGTACTTTCGGGTTAATAATGTGGCCATTCTGGCAGATTAACTAAAGGTGTACGGCTGCTGTGGTGGGGAAAGGTGAAGCTGAATTTACAATGGGTTTTAATGGAGACATGTTGAAGGTTTTTGTCACTTTGTGCCCTTAAGAGGCATTTTGTTTAATTATTTTGCTTAATTATTTTTATCTTTCAAGCTACGAGAGGTTTTCCTACGTTTGTCATGAAAAATTATGTCTCAGGAATGTAGGGTTTGGTAATTATGGCAGGTTTAAAAGAAACTATGAAGGCAAAATTAAATCTTTCCTCCACTCTAGCTGTGACAACACGCACTCTAAAATCTGAAGAAGGCCTCTTTACCAAGGTCTGAACAATGTTTAAAATATGTAAAAGTAAGAATCAGATTTAAAAGTTGTGTTACACGAATAATGTCAGAAAGATGCGTAACATTTTAAAGTTGGAATGAGGTTTCTGAATTAAAGTATGAAGGAGCAGTTAGTAGTTGAAGAAGGAGCAGTTAGCAGTTGAAGTTGCATGAAGATTGTCTGAATTCTGAAGAGTTTCTCCATTGACTTCCATGTTAAAAATGTGATGTATTATAGGATGCATCTCTGGAATTATGAAAGTTATGAATGATAAAAGTAATAGCCATCGATTCCCGACCGTGCTGAACGTTTTGATTTTTGAACAGAGTTTCTGCGATGTTCAATGTGGAAGGAGAAGTGGCGCAAAATAACCCGGAGGAATAATAAAGAATTTCGTGCGTAGCACTAGAGAATGCAATTCCTGAAGAAACTGTTAGTGGGAATGCTTTATGCTGAAAAGCTGACACTAAACTGCTATGCTGAAATGTAATGTGTAAGAAGAAAGTGAATAATTTAGATTGAAATGATACATGAACACTGGGGGCTTGAATGTGTGATGAGAGAAGAAAAGAAAGTAAAAATGGCGAGTGGTCCGTCGCCATGGCAACGGCATTTGATGACACCCCATACTACGCTTAGATGCGTTGATGTCTGCATCGTTACCAAACCTGTGAAGTTCTATGCTGTTTGGAGTATTTTCACTGAAGTTATGAGAAAGCCGTGTTTCAAGGCGAGCATTGTGTTGCCATGGCAACGGCATTTGAAGAAATCTCAAAATTGTCCCGTAGATGTCTTCACGGCTGGACTGTTTGCACACTGCTATCTGAAGTCGGAATGCTGCATTCCAACTAAAATAGTGGCTCTGCAGCAGGTATACTCGACATTGAGAAACGGCCTCTGTCATTTAAGATGTTCAATTACCAAGTACTAATCCCTTAAATAGTTTAAATAGACCTAAACAACTGACACTGTTTGGTTAGTCTGAAGCAATGTGACACTTTTTGTACATGTTGACACACATTTTACGTTCTGTCATTTAGGATTTTATGCTTCATCATTTGCTGGCGTTTGAAAAGACATTTGCATTTGAGTTAAGTCATATAACATTTAGTTTTAGGCATGAGTTTGCACTAACTTCCTTAAAGAAAATGTGTGTCTCTGTAGTTTGGGTTTAACTCAATTCTAATTATTTTTGACTGGAATTGAACTAGCAATAAGATTTGATGAAGATTGAAATGATCATGGGGTTATTTTCTGTACCAGACAGGGTTTTTTTGCAGCTCCACAAAAAACACATGTTCTTATATTTAGCCTTTACCAAATATTCTCCTTACTGTAAGTTGATTACATTTGTCCATATTCCCTTAAAAAAAAAAAAATGCAAGTAATTGTGCATCCCTACAGTTCAGTATGTTTGGAGTTGTCAGGTTTTGAAAGCACCTTCATACCCTGTAAACTGAATATGTACTTATGTAAGTTCCAGGTTAAAGTCCAAAATCCTTCACTGCTAACAGGATTTTAAGAGGCCCTGAGGGGAGACAAAGCTACAGAAGTCAGCAGGCTACTGAATGCTGTTTTGTGGAATAAATCCAAATGACTGCCTGTAATGGCATCTAAATATTACACGTGTATAGTGTCATCATCTTTGTATTGTGACTCACTGGTTCATTAATGTATTAACCCAATAAGCAGATACCTATAGAATACAATCAAAATGGTTATGCCTAAAAAGGTGATCCGACCACTTTGAGTTTGACACATGGTTCTATAGAGACTGAAAAATCTGGATTTTCAAGTGTTAAGGATTCAAAGTAATCTATATTATAGAGATTTTAGGTCAGTCAATATACTTTTAATCATTGAAGTTAACCTGTGTCTTGACTGGAATTCTGCCATTTAACAAGTAAATGACCTGTATTAAAGGCCATTTTAAATTCTTTATTTCACTAGTTTAAAAATGTGCTAGAACCTTTACTGCTGCATTAATGACGATAGAACATTTTTAATATCTGGTTCATCTTCCTACAACGTGTTTATATACCTCTCGGATTTTCCTGCAAGAACCATCAACCATCTTGTGTGCCTTTCAAATGTTCTTTTAGCTTTTCAATAACAGTTGGCAGTCACATTCACCTTGAAATAAACTCATTTAATGGAAGACAAGAGTCAGACGTCATGTCGGAACACATGTGCACTTTATTGGGATTGTTTAGTCAGTGTACAGGTTGGCCCCACTGGTCTGGCACCCCATGTTACCCCATCACTGAGAGACCCCTTTGCCCCACCACCCCAGGGAATGAAACCTCCATCAGGGGGAAGAGGTCACGACTGGGTTTTGCATAACAAAAACAAAAAAAATTAAACAGGACCAAGATATTTTTAAGGCTGAAAGTACAAAAAACCCAGACATAATTTACATACAAGCGATACTACAACCATGTTTAAGTATGCGCCAACCACTGGGCAGCCTTCACAGAGGCGAATACGTGTCTGAACAATGCAGTTAACATTTGGAATCATGTGTCTGAACAATGCAGTTAACAAACATTTGGAATGACTCAAAAGAAAAAAACAAAAATGTACATTTTTTTTTAAGTCCCCAGATGCAACTGCAGAACCCTGGGGTGATTTTTTTTTAACCTAGCCAAAACATTACTGTCTCCTTCATCGTTCCAGTTTAAAATCCTGAGTCAAGCGCCAAAATAACTGAAGCCATGCCAATGAGTTGGTCGTCTAGGCTCTGCGCCTGAGTGTGTATGAGAAATGTGTGTGTGGTTGTTTTGCACAGAGCTGAAGTTGTTGGGCGTCTGGTTGGGGAGGGGGAAGGAGGAACAGTCTGTTTTTTTAGAAGCATTTGCGGTGGACGATGGAGGGGCCGGACTCATCATACTCCTGCTTGCTGATCCACATCTGCTGGAAGGTGGACAGAGAGGCCAGGATGGAGCCTCCGATCCAGACAGAGTATTTACGCTCTGGTGGGGCAATGATCTGCAGAGAGACAAGGGGAAGATGCATGAGACACCATTTCTTTTTGCATTCATCTGACTCAAACAGAGCAGTATGTTACTCTGCTGGCTGGGCAGAGGCTCAGCTCACCTTGATCTTCATGGTGGATGGGGCCAGGGCGGTGATCTCCTTCTGCATCCTGTCAGCGATGCCGGGGTACATGGTGGTACCTCCGGACAGCACGGTGTTGGCGTACAGATCCTTACGGATATCGACGTCACACTTCATGATGCTGTTGTAGGTGGTCTCGTGGATTCCGCAAGACTCCATACCTGAGGGCAGAATCAAAACACTGGTTAGCAAGTGTAACTGCAGGATAACTAGAAGGGGTTTTTCTTTATTTTTAGGGATGAAGTGCAGGTTATGTTAAGTTGGTAACTAACCGAGGAAGGATGGCTGGAAGAGAGCCTCTGGGCAACGGAACCTCTCGTTTCCGATGGTGATGACCTGACCGTCGGGAAGCTCGTAGCTCTTCTCCAGGGAGGAGGAGGAGGCAGCGGTGCCCATCTCCTGCTCGAAGTCCAGGGCGACGTAGCAAAGCTTCTCCTTGATGTCACGCACGATTTCCCTCTCAGCTGTGGTGGTGAAGGAGTAGCCACGCTCTGTCAGGATCTTCATGAGGTAGTCTGTGAGGTCGCGGCCAGCCAAATCCAGACGGAGGATGGCGTGGGGCAGGGCGTAACCCTCATAGATGGGCACTGTGTGGGTCACACCATCACCGGAATCCATGACGATACCAGTGGTACGACCAGAGGCGTACAGGGACAGCACAGCCTGGATGGCGACGTACATGGCGGGGGTGTTGAAGGTCTCGAACATGATCTGTAGAATGAAAAGAGAACATGTTAATAATCAACCACAATAAAAAGTACTTAACTTCTGTGGCCACTGCACTCACTACATGCATTATTGTGTGAGGCTAAGATTAAAGTTAGTAGAGAAACAAAGTGCAGAAAGTCATCATTCCTTCACACTTGTGCATGTCAGATGTATGTTAAAGTAGTGCTGATTTAATAACTCCGCTACATAGGTGCAGATAAGGCACACAGTCAAGAGAGACCTGTTGATGATAGATCATCTTATAGGAGAGAAGTCCTGGAGGAGAGGGGGAGGAAGGAGCAGGTGAGAATGGAATGGAGAGGGAAACCCAGGAAGAAATGAGGCTACCAGTTAAATAGCTAATAATACTGGATAAGCTAATTATGCTACATTCTGTGTGTGCTAAAGTTAAGGGTGTGTACCTGGGTCATCTTCTCCCTGTTGGCTTTGGGGTTCAGGGGGGCCTCTGTGAGCAGGACGGGGTGCTCCTCGGGGGCAACTCTCAGCTCGTTGTAGAAGGTGTGATGCCAGATCTTCTCCATGTCATCCCAGTTGGTCACAATACCGTGCTCAATGGGGTACTTCAGGGTCAGGATACCCCTCTTGCTCTGGGCTTCATCACCAACGTAGCTGTCTTTCTGGCCCATACCGACCATCACACCCTGGAATCAAGACATCAGAGATAGTTAGATTATATATTCTGCACTAAAACATGGATATACATACAGTTTTACAGTTGTATTGCTTTGCATGTCTGTTTACTTCTATATCAGATATATATATATCTATATATATATATCTATTTGTACTTATTTAGGTCTTTACTGCAACACATGAATTTCCCCTATAGGGACTGATAAAGGATCATCTTGTGTACTGATAGACTGGCTGGTTATAAATCTCATATGCAAATGCTTATCAAGTCTACATTTCCTCTCTATTCTTTTGGAGCTCAATGCCTCACCTGATGTCTGGGGCGACCGACGATGGAGGGGAAGACAGCACGAGGAGCGTCGTCTCCGGCGAATCCGGCTTTGCACATACCGGATCCGTTGTCAACAACCAGTGCGGCGATTTCATCTTCCATGGCTGAACTGTTGAGGAAGAAGAAACGGTTAAGTATCAATTGCAATATGGCACTACTATTAAAAACAGTAGTATTAAGAACCAAAACTAACTGGAATTGACAAATATATTTGAAATATCACCTATTATTTGAGTTTTACTTTATATGTGTACCCCTGATCTCAACGTTTGTGTATTAGTAATGTTCATACGTTTTCTTGAGAAAAAAAAAACAGTCACAAGTCTCACTTCCGCTTCCTGACACTCACTTCCTGTTACAAACTAGTTAGAGTTAACTATATTTGCCACTAGGTGGAGCCCGTGCGCCACATTCCGAGCGCCAGACAAAAGGAAGTGGCTCTGCATTCTGGTATTACCATATAAGGACATGGCTCGGTTTTGAGCAGCTTTGCGGCTACCGGCGCCATGGCAGGCAGCCAGAGAGTACGGCAAGAAAAAAGGAACATTCGACATTATGAGACCCGGGGCCGAGCGACCACTCCCTACCGGTTCACTACAGTTTAAATTCCGCCCCCCCCCTCCCATTGTTGCTTAATTAAAAGTAGTTTTAATGGCCACCAGAATATATTTGATTCACTGCGTCATACTCAGTGCCCCTCTGACACGACTGCGTACTGTAAAGTCTACATTTTTCACTCAACCGTTTTTAATTGGCAGTAAAAAAAAAAATCTCAAGTTTAATAATGAACTCATGTTGACTCATGAATGACTGCATTTCATGAAGGCCACGCCTTTTTAACTGTGCATGATTTGTCATCCCCATTTCCTCTTTTTCTCATGTGCAAGTTGGAAGGACATGAACTACTTGCGTAATAAGACTATACAACCAATCAATTAATCAGTGAATGCCCTTTTTCTTGCAGGGCCCAAAATTATTGGCCTCCATTAAGAGGAAGCCTCAATACAACGACGGTAAAGTGGATTGCTACACGCCCAGGAAGTGGAAGCAAAGTGTCCAAGGAAAAAATAGTTTTATCTCAAAGTTTTAAAATGGCAACAGTTGTAAGTCTGAAGGGCGGTGATAGCATGATGTGGCTATGCTACTATGCTAAAGTAGGTCACACCCCGCCGCATCAGGCGCACAAAGGGAGCAGCCGGGATCCAGACGACCCTCAACTCAAACCCCCTTTTTCAAAGCTGGGAAATGTTAAAGTAAGCCAGCCAACAGGAATACAAAAGAAACTCAATTACACTGTGAAACCACAATTAACTCCCAAGGTAACATAAAACCGGCTTCAACCATAAAGCACCTGCGAGAACCACGAGTCTGCGGTGTGTGGCAATCGCTACTGCGTATTCTCAGCCATGCAAAAATGTAGGTGTCTTTTAATATTACTTTTTTAAATCCTTAAGTTTAATTAGCAGTACAGTTGGTGCATGACAGGACAAAGACCTCGTGGTGCCTGCCATTTTTCCACCATTCAAAATGACACATTTAAAACAATTGCGTTAAAAAACAATGCCATCTTTCTTTAAATACAAGTTTCAAAAAGTATTAATATGGAAGTAATGTTTCAGTCTCTTACCTTTTTGGGTGGGGGGGCTTTTCGCTTTAAGGGAACCGGGTTTCAGGCAAATGATATCCCGCACAAGTGTGTGACGGCGCTCAGAGTGAATCCGTTAACTGAGGGTGCGGGTTTTTATACTGCGTCAGTTGCCCGGCTCAAGCCATATAAGGTAAACTTTCGGAATGGCGGCCTCTGATTGGTCCGGCGTCACTCACTAGGGCACGTCGCGTAGCTCACACTGTGGTGCACTGGAGAGAGAGGGGAGGCGATAACAGCAAAAGGATTGGAGAAATAAAAAGGGAAGGGATTGATGCTGTGAGGCCTAGTAAAGCCCTAATCTCTTGATATACTGTTTTATATGCAGGTTAAATGATGTATAAACTTTTACAAGGGTGGAAAATATCTGCTTAACCCTCATGTCGTGTTCGCTTCTCCCCCCCTTACTTTGGGGTCAAATTTGAACGGTGTGTTTGAACTGCCCTTACATTAACACAAAAATCATTAATCATTACCAAATGTGATTTAACACCCTTTTGAGTTGTAAACAGTGACTCAGACTACTGGTTTACATGAATAACTGCTGAAAAGACACGGAAAATGCACTCCAAAATGAACATGGTTGTCGAGTAGTGGGTGTGTACTATCTGATGGGTGAACATAATCTTAGGGTTACTCATTTATTTCCTATGGAGGTCATTTTTGCCACCATAGGTGTTACAAAGTTGACTAAACCCCTCAAAATTCAAGTAATGATAAGCAGTTTCATATGTTTAAATGCCTACTGTGGAGGATATCATTAGAGCTAATGGCAATCAAATGTAAAACACAATATTTATGATTGGTGAAAGTATTAAATCGGCCAGATTCGACCCCAACACGACAGGAGGGTTAAATATCTGTCTGGCACATGGCCAAGTTATATGACAATAAAAAGAGCCAAGGACTCCTCCCTGTGCAGACAAATTCTTCCTATCTGCCCTCTTTCACAACTATTTTTTAAATATATTTATTATTATTTGAGACAATACAAATAGTGTTGGGAGTCTGATATTGCTGTCCATGCTGTGTAAGATTCACAATCCCTGCATTACTGGGTCAAACACATGACACACATAACACACTGATCTGCTGGGGAAAGACCTCTCTTTGCCAGCCACACACCCTTTCCCCATACTGCTGCTGATAATGGTCACTTATTGATCAAGTATTTGTGCATTGTGGCATTAAATGTTCTAGGGCTCCTCCTTAATATCCTGCCAGTGGCTGCTCTCGCTCTCTGCTTGGTATTCAATAGTGTAAAAAGGTGTGTCATGTCAGGAAATGCTGGGATGTGTTAGCATTCTCAGATTGTAATGCAGCTTTCAGTGAATTAGATGACAAAAAGATAGTTAAATAACGGCTTTCAAACGATATATCATGTGATAATAAAAAAAAAAGACATTCTTAGTTGAAGTAGATGTTTTCGATTGCTGTTTTTAGCATTGTTTAATCATTACATGTCATTTTAAAGACCACCAGGACTTCCTGTCTTCCAGTTTAATCAATCAAATGAACCAGCTTTTATTCTCCTCTATCAAATAAAGCACAGCCACAAACCCATGCTTTATCCACTTCCTGGTTTACTGCATTGGCGTAAGGGTGGACTTTTAAAATATTTCAACCTCTGCTCCATTCACATCATGACTAATGAGGCCCATGTGACACAATCTCAGATTTTAGCCATGGGCCTGCAAGCTAGTAGAATGTCCATTCCTGATTTAGTGCAATTTATTAAGTCTCCACACATGGGAACATATCATCTTGAATTATGCCTCTGCCTTTTTCCCTTTTTTCCCAGCTTTGATTATCTTTTATCATTTCTCTCCCCCCACTCAACCTTCTGCTTAATATATAACATCTGGAGCACACTTTTATTCATTTTGTGCTCCCAAAAGACAATCTTACATGTTAATACAATGGCCGGTTTTCAGTGCCATTTAGAGCCGCAACTTGTTCTCTTCCTCCCTCACCACTTCCCCTTCCCCTACTCTCAGTTGCATCAACTCCTGTTTTTTTTTTGTTCTCGTGTTCGCTTCCTCCTCCTCATTCATGCTGTCAAGTTGGCTTTAAATGGACATTATTGTCACTCTCACATGGCTCATATCTCCCCCTTTAAATCAGCCACAGCGAGCTCAGTTCCAAGTATAACGCGGAAATGCAATAATGTGGAAATGTGACGATGTCTATAACTTCCCCATAAACCGTACAAATTGTCAAGGGTTCATTTTGCATTTTTCATGATTTTCTACTTACATTTTAAACATTTAATAAACAATCTTACACCTGTCAATTCAATCATTCGTCAGAGTTTTGACTTTAAAGAGACCTTCTGTTGAGTTTCATGCAGGCAACGTTACAGGTTTTACAGATTAAAGGAAGCACGTTTAAAGTGTTCAAAGGTCTACTCTGCCCACTTATTGATTTACAGGCTTAACATCTCATTGTTAAGGGTCAAATCTCAAACTTACTTCATCCCTGTCCGACCCATGTCTTTTCTAATCATGCATATTTGTTTCATTATAGTAATAAAGTTGCATATCTATGATGAGATAGTTAAATGAAAGGTGGGTCCTGCAGGTGTTAACAGAGATTTAAACAGAAAAGAGCTGAGAGGACTGTTTCCACGCACTACAAACAGGGATTGGCTGGGAAATATTTAATCTGGCCTAAAAAGGGAGTGCCTCAGGGCTTTTCAAACTGACAGAGTACAAGTCTCTATATATGTTTCCACATACATGAGTGAGTGAGTGAGTCATTGTTTCAGCCCAGCCTACTTTGATTCAGGTAAAAAAACATTTCCATACAGCTTCCCTCCTGAATAAAGAGCACAATTAAAATGAGGAGTGACGCATTTGTGTCTGGGTTGGAGTTAATTTAAATTTAGATTTACTTGAATCATCATAAATTGGGAGTTTGTGCACACTTGTGTTAAAAAAGGCATTGCATATTAAATACATATTTCAAAAGAAAGATGTATATCTATGGATTACACAATGCGACAATATACAGAATAAATTAGAAAACACTTTAATACACTTAAGTAAAGAAACTATAATAGCATTTACACATTTGATACATTCTTGGCATAAAGAGACTCTACTATTTTTGTGAAAAGTAGATATTTTGACAGTCGTAAAAGATAAAATGTATGTATTTCTCTACAGTGTAAAATTAGCTGTCACTCAGCTAAGCAGGACGTTGTCATGTTATATGTGTGCGTGTGTTTGTGTGTACAGCTTACTGCTAGTAAGTGAGAGGTCTCCGGTTAAGTGGTGTGTTGTCAACACTCTTCAGTGGGAATTTATACCCGAGAGCTTGGAATACTGTCCCGGGAAGACTCTTCTCATATGTCATAACAAAGTGTGTTTACACCTCGCTGGCCAGTAAAATCCAGGTTCTCTGAACCTGCACCTTTACTGCCAAGGTCTCTCTGCAGAAGAGCCACCTAATGAATTTTCCTGAGGAGCTTTCATCCAGACAGGAGTTTATACTCACTGTGTTTTTGTATATTGATTACCGGTTGTCTAAATAGACCACTCATCAAACTAAGTGACACTTTAACGTGACCAACAAGTGGAAGCTCTGGGTTTAAACCTGTCATTAAGAGTCATGGAGAGCTAAGGGAGCATCTGAAAATTACTGTAATTTAGTTGTAAAATCTCTGTGCCCTTTTTTGCAAAAACACCTTTTGGTATGTTCCTGCAAAAGTGATGTTTGGCAGCTTGAGCGTGCTGCCACTGGTGGGGCCAGAGGCAGAGGGTACAAAAGTGTTTTTTCTGCCAGGTGAATTGTTTAGCTTTTCAATGCTTGTTGATCTTTTTCTGTTTGGAGGCAGAGGGTTCAGTCAGTATCATAACATCATGTCAGTGGTTGGGACTACTGACATGGATTAAACACACTTTTTGCTTATTAACCTTTGCATTTGAAGGCCTCTGCACAAACAAACAGCTGTTTTTGGTAAAGCACTGCATCTGGGCTACCTTTCCAACAACATCTATCTATTAGTGATCTATCACCTTTTTTAGATAATTTATCCTTTATAAAAATACTAGTTCTGTGACCAGTGTCTAAGAATTCAGGGTTGCTCGATTTGCTTCACGTCATTCCCTTACAGTTCCTTTCTCTTTTCACTATTACGATCAAATTAATGGATACAATTGCCAAAAAGTAAAAATAGTTTTATGAAATAAGTTTTGTCACATTCTTGCCAAAAGTTAGACGAGAAGATTAATAGCACAGGTGTGCCAACTCTAGCAACTTGTTTTCAGAGACGAAACCAAAAGAAGCAATGTAGCTCTCCAAAAAACAAAAGAAGACGGTTGACTTTGACACTCATGAACATGTTGCATCTTGTTGTATGTTGTTCTGAGACAAACAATAAGAACAAACAGGTTTGCAGTGAGTCAGTAGTATTAAGATTTAGAGGTGCTAAAAGGCAGATATTGTTTGGCGAGCTGTTTCTTTAATGCTAAACTGAGCTAATCGTTTGCTAACTATAGCTTCAAATTTAGCATACAGACTTTTAAGTCTTTTAAATCTTCTCGTCTGATGCAAACATAGCCGTGGGAACATGTTTCAAATGGGGGGTGCTGTGGGGATGACACCAGGAATGGTTCTGACCAATTTGCTGCCCTAGGCAAGATTTTTGCTGGCAATGAAAAGTCTCTACAAAAGACCAATACACAACAAAAAGAGAAACGTATTGATATGGTGGACAGCTTATATAAAAAGGCTTCAAATGCATTTAGTATTGCATGAAAATGTTTTAATTGGGGGGTGGACTTCACATCCTCTAAGGGGGTCCGGGGGTGCTCCCCCGGGAAGATTTTTTTTAACATTTTAAAGTAAAATACTTCAATCTGGTGCACTTTGAGTGCCCAATTACTAGAGACTGATCTAGGGGATACAACTCTAAACACCCATGTGAAAAAGATCGGTTTGTATGTGAACATTACCAATAACCTACCATAGCCAATGACAAATAAATGTAGGCTAACTTGTTTTATTTTTGTGGTTCATTTATATCTTATTTTACCAGTTAACATTTATTTATTCATGCATATTTTTAAATCACTCCAGTTTTAAACAATATTTTTGGTTTACTGTCCTATAGTATACATTGGAACGATTTCAAACCTGTTTTTATTTATCCTAATAATTATAAAGGTGTCCCTTTGAAATATTTGCTGAGACCCACTGAGATAACTTAGACTGAAGTGAACTATCTAAACACTCAGAGTCCTTTACCTCACTGAGCCTCTCAGTCTGACAAGACAGAGCTCTCCCTCCACATTATTGTAGAAACAGCTTCTTATATCCGTTAGCGCAGCAGAAGCTAACAACAATCCCCGCCGGTACCGGTGCACCCCCTCTCTCTATCTATCTATCTATCTCTCTCTCTCTCTCACTTTGGCTGTGAGCTGCGGGCGCCTGATAAGCCAACATTTCCCACTTTCATCACTTACTTTCACCATTAACCCTCCGATTGGTAGACATCCAAACCCTGAGTCATAGCCGCACACAACAAACAACAGGTGATCCCATTGACTTTTTGCCTTTCGCCTGCTGAATTCAGGCATTATCTTTGCCATGTGATGAGTCAATCAGTAACCCAGTTGCACGTGTGTTTATATGTGTATATGTGGTTCGAGGGTCAAAGAACTCTAAATGAAGCTAATCATAACCAAATGCTATCTTTGATGACATGTTTACTTATGCACATATCATCAAAGATAGCATTCGGTTGTGATTCAGAACTCTGTGGTAAACTTTATACTGATATGATATGAGTGAGTGCATATGTGTGTGTTTTCGAAAGTGGGTTTTCTGAACGTCTGACTTTGTGCTTTTTAAACACTTGTATAGCCTCAATGTTTACCAGTGAATTGGAGCCCTTGTGACACCCTCATGTGACGTCATTAGCTCAGGGTTTTCTCTCTTCAAATATGGTAACCAGTCAGCCGGCTGCAGCACCACAAAAGAAAAAGTCTGTGTTGCAGCGTTGCTACTCCCTGCGTTACCTCCCACCATGACTTCCTGTTCCTGTAATGACTATAATACCACAAGTTTCTCTTAACCTAAGAAGGCCATCATTGACTAATTCACTCCCAAAAACTCCTCCTATCCTCTCTCTATATCTACATGTATGTAATTTCCTATCATGTCTGTTTCTGTCGCTCTTATTTTGAGTACATTTTGATATTTACTGCCCATGGCATTGGGAAGCTGAGCGTAACAACAAGGGCATTTTTGGGTGTGGGGGAGGGGGAGTGGAGAAAAACCATGAAAGGCCTGTTGCTAAAGGCTAACCCTAAAGTCGACCATAGGGGGTTGACATGAATATGACACACACACACACACACACACACACACACACACACACACACACACACACACACACACACACACACACACACACACACACACACACACACACACACACACACACACACACACACACACACACGCACACACACACACACACACACACACACACACACACACACACAGACATACACATAGACACACACACACACACACACACACACACACACACACACACACACACACACACACACACACACACACACACACACACACACACACACACACACACACACACACACACACACACACACACACACACACACACACACACACACACAGACATACAGACAGAGTTAAACATCTGCTGCCTCTAGTCTTATTGCTACTATAGACTGCTAGGCTGCAACTCAATACAAAAAACATTAGCTGCAATTAGCCTTGAGTGAGGCTAAAAGCGAAGCCTGGAAATGTGGACATCAGATGACGGCTGGGAAACAATGAGGGCGATATGAGAGTCAGAGATAAAACCATCAAATGGGATCTGAGTGGAGTGAAGATGTGGATCGAGAGAGAGAAGAGGAAGATGATGAGAATTATGTCATGTTGGAAATGCACTTGAATGTCACTGTCAGGAGTTTCTTCCTTGCTTCACTGCATATCGAACCATGTGACTTAAAGATGAATGCAGCAATGTTGGGATTTTTACACTTTCGTCTTACTAAGATGTTTAAAGGACTAGTTAGTCAATAAAATTAAAAAAACATGATTCACTCTTTTGCGAGTGAATAATGTCATTTTAAAGGTGGGGTAGGTACGTTTGAGAAACCGGCTCGAGATACGCTTTTTGTTATATTCCGTGGAATGCTCTTAACATCCCGATAGCAATGAATATGCTAAGTGCTTTGACAAAAAATACATAAAAAAATGGCATCTGTGGAAGCCGTAGTACTGTAAAAAGCACGACCAATCATCTGAGCCGGCCCGGCTAAAATAACTGGATGGCCTACCTGCCTGTCAGCGTTCCATCTGTGCACAAACTTATCTCGTGCCCTCATTGGTCATGTGCGCGTTCGTGTGTGTTGGAGGAGGGGCTCTGTAACGCAGCATCCACACGGCGGCGTGCGTTGAAGCTTGCTGGCGGGCGTCTCTAAAACTCAACCAACAACCAATCACATGACTCTCCCACTCCAGACAGACAAGCACGCGGTTTGATTGGCTAGAGCTTGTACTGGCATATGATTTGATTGGCTGACGCTTCCGTCGAAGCATCAAAAGTTGAACATTGATCAACTTTTGAAGCGAGCAACGCGAGCAAAGCGAAGCGACGCTCCCACAATGCAGTTCAAAGTCACCCCATTCAAAGTGAATGGGCAGAAGCGTTGAAGCTTCAACGTAAGGAAGTGGCAGATTTTTCCCGGCTGTGTATTTTCAAATTCTAGCGCACTCGAGCTGGTTTCTCCAAAATTACCTACCCCACCTTTAATTGCAAAATTGACAGGAATACAGAAGCCAGTTAGCTTAACCTAGCACAATGTTTCGCTCTGTCCTAAAGTAACAAACTATATCTTACCATACCGATAAATCTCACTAATTAACATCTTGTTCTGTGTAAAAATACAAACAAAGTGCTAGATCAAGTGCTGCAGGAATGACCGATACAACCCGGAAATTAGTTAGCATTTAGCCTATTTGGGGTTCTCTCATCTCTCGGGTTTATGGGGAGATGCCGAAATTAGGTTTGTGGTTAACACAAGCTTAAAATATTTTCACTTCAGTTCTACTGTACCACAAAAAAACATGTCAGTAAATACGCCTAATTGAACTTACATTGTTAACTTCATTTGTCTTAAACGGTGTGTAGTGGCGAAATGTTTTTTTATAGCCTGACGTTAGCCGTTTACTTTTGGTGATTGCATTTATACTCCAAAAATAATCAAGATATTGTTCCTTTGTGGAGATTATCTTGCTGAACAAGACTTTTGAGTATCATAAACATGTTTTCCTGTTAGCCTTTTATCAATAGTGATGCTAACATCAGCGTTAAAAAGACGCCATCCCTGCAGCGCTATATTTCGCAACGAACAGCAAATAGGCCTTAGTAAGCAGCTCTTCACTTTTTGCAGTGTCATTTTGTTTTTTGTGAGACTAATCAAATGTGATAGAACATGTTAATAGACTTTTGTTTTCCCTTTGTAAATATGCTAGCTGTTTCTCTTCTTCCCAGTCTTTGTGCTAAGTAAAGCTAAGCTAACCACAGGTGGTTGTAGCCTCATATTAAGCCAACAGATATGAGAGGTTTATCTTTTCATCTAACTCTCCACCAGACTGCAAATAAGCAGACTTCCCATCCTTTGCTTGAATGTATTTAGCTTTTGATGCTGGGACTCAAAGTTTTGGCTGTCAACGACACCATTTCGCTCTACTCCCCCTTTCTTTCTTTCTTTCTTTACTCATCCATCCCCCAATCTTGCTAGCCAGGCACTTCCATCCTCTCCTCATTCTCTCTTGTCTTTGCAGCCTGTTGAAAAGTGACTGGCTGACCGATTGTTTGCCATCTGTGACTGGTCATAGTTTCATCGAGGGAAGCCCTATTCACCCCCTTCCTGCCTCCGTCCCAGCTTCCTCTCTACCTCCCCCCCCTCCCGTGACAGAACTTATAGATGGGTTGTCTGCAGCGTCATTGATCCGTGGGTCTCCGTGGTGATGGTCTGACTCCAAGGCACAGGCCAGTGACCAGCTGTGTGTGTGTGTGTGTGTGTGTGTGTGTGTGTGTGTGTGTGTGTGTGTGTGTGTGTGTTGTGCCTGCCAGCTGGCCTGTTCGTGCTCCAATTGGATTAGCTTCCCATTTACGGCCCAAATGGATCCTTAACTCCCACCCCCACTTCTTACACACACACGCACGCACGCACGCACGCACGCACACACACACACACACACACACACACACACACACACACACACACACACACACCCACACACACACACACACACACAAACACAGAGGCACACCGCAAACACAGTTTATATGCCACGCCCCACCATGGCTTTCTTGACCAGTATCTTTTGTCAATCATCAAGCTTTACCACAAAATGCTCCTTACTTCAAGAACTTATTCACATGTCTTTTGACATAGAAATGTAGATCTATTGCAACAAGTAGTTATTATTACAAGGACGTATTGGTGTGATGATCCTTTCACATTTTAGTTAACTTACAGACTTGGCACTTCCTCGTTTAAAGCTTGGTTAGGAAACATTGGAGAAGCCAGCAAGAGTAGGCTAGAATCATTTTTAATGATCCAACCAGAAAACCTAGACTAGTGTTGCAATCTCTTTTTGACCGAAAGTAGCTATCAGCACTCATTTTAAAAGTCTCTAAATGTAGTTTCAAAAGTCAATAAAACTAGCAAGAAAGTTGCTAAATTGGCAACACTGACAGCAAATCATTTCAGGCTTTCCTTTAATGCCCCTCCCCAAAATTATCATTCTGATTTTAAACATATTATTAGCTATTGTACTCACAGCTATCAAACTAGCTACATTTAGTTCAGGATGCAACAAATGATTGGACAGACGATAAAAGCCACAAATAAAAGATTTTCTTCTTTTGTTGGAGCATTTGGTTTAAGCTGTCTGTGATGTTAAGAGTATTTTATACGACAAATTAAAAAAAGTTCCTAAAATACTTCACCCACGCTGTAAATGTTTCACACCTCTTGTTTAACCAAAGCTATGGCATTCTGCTCTGAAACCAAAATGATTTGCTGACACAAATACCCGTACGTATCAAATAAAGCTTGTTCGATTATTAGAGTGTATAACCCAGTTGTCGGACAAAGAGAGCTTCTCTCTAATGGCTGAACTAATGCAATAAACACATGCATTGCTCGAGGCTGTTTGAAACTTTTCTGAAATCTTGTTTTTTTCTGTTCCTCATGTTAAAACACCAGGCCCTCTGTCCTCTTCTCTTCCCCTTCCTGTGCACAAACCTCACTTCCTCCTGCCGTTCTGTCCTCTGATTGGCTCAGAGCAGAGGCTGAGGTGCCTTTTAAGGTTGTGAGGTTTCTTTCAGGTGTCGGGGACTGATGACTGCCTTTAATGGAGAGATGTCAGGACTGAACGTGCAGCAGTATGTAAAGACATCCTGATGCATACAAAGACAGAAATGTAGGCATTATTGCAATAGGTGGAAGAAATACCAAGATCATTAATGTATGTAAAAGTAGAAATACATTGGTCTTTAAGCAGTCAAATACAAGTAAAAGTATCAACATTAGAAATGTACCAAAGTATATAACCAGCTAAATATATTATTAAACCATATTATATTATTATATTTTTAACACTAAAAAACACACTTTAAATAGTTTGTCAAACCTGAGCCAATTTAGGATGCTTTCAGATAGTCATTTTTAAATAGTGGATGTTTTAGGAGTATATTACATGTGTTTGTATACCCCGCAAACATTCCCCTTTTTAATATTGTTAATCGGGCACATACCTCATATACATCTGCACATGCAGGATTCCAATTGAAACCCCATACTGCATATATTTAATTTAATTCTTCTCCGTTTTTCACAATATGATACTGTTTTTTGTATAATTACATTTGTTGTAAACATAAATATGTTTTCTATTATTGTCTTATCTTTGGTCCTTTTCTTACATTTCTCCTTATCTTATGTGTTTTATATTTGCATCAGAACACACCAAAGAATGTGTATGTGTAAACCTACTTGGCAATACATTTGGCAGATTCTGATATGTGTAAAATCGCTCGTTACCTAAAACAAATGTATTACTTCATTTGCTCCAAAATAAAGTTGATTAGGAGTGAAGTGGCATAAAATGGAAATACTCCCGAAAAGTTCGACAAAATACTACGAAATGTAGTTAGTTACATTCCTCAGCTGACGAATGCACAATGTAAAATATAAAACCGAGCACACACGAGGAAAATGAAAAAAATAATCATGTTTCTTTAGTATGCAGACCGATCAACTTAAGAAGAGTGACATAATTATCTATCTCTGCATCTAAATCTATCTCCACTACACACACACACACACACACACACACACACAGACACACACACACACACACACACACACACACACACACACACACACACACACACACACACACACACACACACACACACACACACACACACACACACACACACACACACACACACACACACACACACACACACACACACTTTACCCCCTGCATGGTGATGAACCCAGGGAAGCTTATTTATCCTCCACCATCTGTTTCTGTCTGGTGGGAGGTTTCCTCCTCTCACATTGGCTCATGTCACAAGCACCGGCCTTCTGATTGGCTTGTCTTGGACAGTTTTCTAGCCTCCAGAGTGGTCCTAGTGCTGCTTTTACTTCCTGATCTTCCTCATCCCTCTCTGCTGTATCGCTCCAACACAGGGAGAGGTCAGCCACCTACACACACGCCCATGCACTTTGCTCTGCAGTCATTGGCACTGTTTGGACGTTCCTTACATAACAAAACAGCCGGTCGTCATGCCTCGCTGCTTTCTGTCTCAATTTCCTCTTCATATCTTATAATAAGGAACATTTTTCAAATACTGTACATACATATTGTAGCCTATTCACATGACCTCACAGGATATAGTTTGCTTGTATTTAAAGCTACTGTGCACAATGTGTTAATGTATATAGTACCCAATGTTTATATACTTCTGTTCCTAATTAGTTTATTAGAGAGAATTCTAATTTATTCTGTATATTTCACAGTGTGAATTCTTATATATTTGCTTTGGATGTTTATTAAATTGTATTTTATTCTATTTTTAAGAAGATTTTGTAAATGTTATACAATGACTGTCATAAATAATATCTATCCATCTCCACTCTCTTCCTGTCTTTATCTCAAACATCAGTCATGTGTCGACTGATGATTACATTTCTTTCATGGCAAGATCTGGCGCATGTGATCATGTTAAATAATGGTCATGGGCCCTTTTGTAGATGAATGATGATACTAGATGATGTGCTAAGTCATACCCTTGTCCACATCCTCCTCCCATATTTAGGAATCTATCTCCTCTCCTCTCCTCAGCACATTAACCGAGAGCCCACCCTCTCCTTTTTCCAGCAAAAAAACAACCCCAATGCTGCGGCATGCACCCGGTGCCCCTGAATCCCTGAGTAAAGTTTGCATGCATTGCTTTGTTGCATTGTAGCAACCCTTTTATTGTTTCAACCCAGGTTTGTGTCTGTGTGTGTGCTAGCAGTCTATATTGTTTAGCACGGTGGGTTGCTGTTCCCACCCTTCTCCTCCTCTCACACACTAGCTGTTTGAATGAGCTGCCTGCTCTGCCCTGATTGGCTGCCGGGGGATGCCATATAAGGGCATTAGGCCAGCAGCAGAGGCAGGAAGTGGGGTGAAGAGGAAGTGGAGAGCCGGTTTCTCTCAGACCGGCAGCAGAATGTGCAGCCTGTCGAGATTTCATAAGAAAATGCCACACCTTACCTCGGATCTTTCTCTGTCACTTTAAAACATGCAATGTCTTCATTTTTCACATTTTTGCTTTGTCTTTTTCTGGTCTTTCTCTCTGCACAATTCTCATTCTTCATGTTCTCTTTTATTGATCCCCCTCCCTGTTTTCCTCCATCCTGATTTGGCATCATTTCCTGATTAGCAAAAGAACAAACGTGTCGAGCCAGTCACTCATACCTGATACGCTTATAAGTGTGCTGACTGGAAGCCTCTTAATCACTCATGGCAGCGATCTTTCAGCTTAGCACGCCACACTGGCTTTGCTTTACAGCCGAGGGTCGGACAAAGTCCACCCTGGAGCTGTGCAGCAGCAGATTGTTGTCCAAAGCACGCTATGATGTAATGTTTCAGTGGAGGGAGAGCTGAGCTTTAGCAACCTTCAAGGAGTTTAACATGAAAAATGTGCACGTGCTGGATAATTTACATGTTGATTCCATTGTTTTCAGACACAATATGTGTTAATGAATAAAGATTTTAGCTTGCAAGATATGACATGTATGCCTTGCAGTATGGAAAAGGTGCAGAGGAACACCTTTACATTACAAAAACATGAGCTGTGGTGGTTTTCGGGGAGGGATCCAGGTAGGCCTATATCCATCTGCAAGGGGGGCAGGGGGCCCACCTACAACACAACAAGGAGATGATAAATATCTGGCCTGGTAACGCCTTTTTTTTAAAAGCCTGAGGGCATTGTTTGGAAGAAAGATAAGCTAGGCCTACTTTGTTTATTTATGCTGCCACCACAACCCAGACAGGGTATGAGTTGGAAGATTGAACACTTTCTTGCTGTGAACTAGATGAAAAGATTAGTAGGCCTACCACTTGGAAAATATAAAGCTAGAAGTAAGGCCGTTAGCTTATCTTAGCACAATGATTTTAAACATGGACATTTGGCAACATTGTCTTGAGGACGACTTCTTTAGAGATGTTACCAAGAAGCAGAGCCAAGCTACATGGTTATAAGTCTTATTGCTTAGCTAAGCTAAAACTGCTAGCTGTAGCTTCATGTTGACTGTATGCTTTGAAGCTAATGCCAGCAGTGGGTTGTCCTAGCTTAGCAAAAAGACCTAGAACAGGGTGAAAAACAACAGAGCCATGATAACTAGTTACCTGTATTTATTCTAAGCCATGCTAATCTTTGCTAACCATGACTTCATGTCTACTACTATGTTGACTAAATGTGGAGCTACTGACAGCAGCTTACAGTAGTTTAGTGCAAATACAGAAATCATAGTTAAAATGCTAGCCAAGCTCTAGTGTCCATTAATATCAAAATGAACATCTCAATTAATAAACTAACCGGCTGTTAGCAACGGCTACATATCAAGCATTATGTATTTATTTTAACTCTTTTTTTTAAAATAAACAAGACAAGAAATTGGATTAGTAGAAAATAATTTGATAATCTCGCCTGGTCATCATGAGCCTCATGACTTTTTTTACGCCCCTTTTACAGCCTTGTTTACAGCAAACACATTCCTAGCTTTAGGACATTTAAAGCAAAGGACAGCACAAAGAAACTTTATGTTTAGCATGTTTTATTGTTTTTTTGGCATATCTGATGTTTCTATGTTCTACCTATCTTCTAGGTATTCAAATGTTTGCTTGTTCTAACCGTGGCGTATTTGAAGGTGCCTGCATTCTGCCTTATTTAGAGTAACCCCACCTATATTAGTTTTGTGACCACAAGGACTACAACACAATTTCTATCACGTTTAATCTTGTAACATTGACATCAATCTGGTACTGGTTTTCAGTCCAAGCAGATATTGTGATCCAAGCGTCACGTAATGCAGTAGTTGTTCTTAAACTCGCAGGCCGCCATAGTCTGTACCTGTGAAGTTTGTGTGTGTGTGTGTGTGTGTGTGTGTGTGTGTGTGACTTAGAAGAGGATGACAATGCTGCCAGCCTCATTTCACAACTCCTTCACTTCCCTTTGTCTATCTGTGTTTGAGTTGGCAGGAGTGTGTGAGGTGTTTGTGCAGTTATATGCATTCTTTTTGTCTGTGTGTGTGTGTGTGTGTGTGTGTGTGTGTGTGTGTGTGTGTGTGTGTGTGTGTGTATGTGTGTGTGTGTGTGTGTGAGTGTGAATGATTGTTGACCTGGGTGTGTATTAGTGAGGCCACGCCCTTCTGTTAACACTGACGTCCATAAAAGGAAATCTTTAAGTTTGTCACATGACAACAATCTGAGGAATGCAAGACCGGTCACATGGGATGCGGTCTCAAGGAAATCAGCTTCACCCCCTAAGGACTGTAAAATGATGTGTGTGCCAGTGTGTGTGTGTGTGTGTGTGTGTGTGTGTGTGTGTGTGTGTGTAGATGTGTGTGTAGATGTGTGTGTGTGTGTAGATGTGTGTGTGTGCGTTTGTTTCATTATGATCGAATTTGCAAGCACTTACAGCTCTGTCATGTACGTATCAATGTGTCAGCAATAAACAATGTGTCTATGTGTCTTTAATAGTGTGTGTGTGTGTGTGTGTGTGTGTGTGTGTGTGTGTGTGTGTGTGTGTGTGTGTGTGTGTGTGTGTGTGTGTGTGTGTGTGTGTGTGTGTGTGTGTGTGTGTGTGTGTGTGTGTGTGTGTGTGTGTGATTGCAGGGGAATTCACAGCTCAAGAGATTTCACTTCTCTTTCAGTTATATGTTTCAGTAACTGGAAACTGCAGAGGAGGACGTTCCAATTTCCTTCTCAGACAGCAGAAGAAGAAGTGTGTGTTTGTGTGTGTGTTTTTTGTATTTGTGTGTGTGTGTGTGTGTGTGTGTGTGTGTGTGTGTGTGTGTGTGTGTGTGTGTGTGTGTGTGTGTGTGTGTGTGTGTGTGTTAGTCACAATTTGATAAAAGAGTTCACACATCTATGAACGATTTTTGCTTTAGGATCAAATTAAGGATGGGTCTTTCAAGGATTAAAAACTACAAAATAAAAGCCTTCACTTACTCTTTTACAATCCAAGCTCAGGATGAATAATGAAATAATACCATATGTGTGTATGTGGTTATAAAAGAAGTCAAATCAGCACTTCCTTAAGCCTCTGCTGCTCTGCGCTGCCTCCTACAGATGCCGACCATATACTGAAACCACGAGGTTGTCACTTTTGCTCTCAGTGGGACTTCCTCTTTATGACTCTAAGGCACCATATAAGGATAGCAGGTACAAACAACCACCGCTGTGTAGTCTCAGAGGGGCACTGACGGAGTACAGGAAGTCATATCTGGGCAGAATAAAGCTGTTTGTACCATGTTTCCTTTGTATCTGCTGCACTGCCTGTGTGCATGTTAGTCTCGAGGGCATTTCGGGAGAAAGGCGGTTTAGCAAGCTTTTTTGTTGCCTAAGCTGGAGTGTAACAGGAACAGAAAAGTGGTCCTGTTTTAAGGTCATTCAAATGTTTCCCGAGTTCATATTAGCGCTGCATAAATGTTCAGCCATGCTCATTGTCATTTATCTGCTTTTGCTCCATTTAAATTCTGTTTTATTTTACTATCAAACTGTTTAAAAATACATTTAAATATATAAAATCATAAGACAGAACGGAGATCATGTGAAATCGGACACACTGATTAACTGAAGCTTGAGAATAGGAGCCAAGACACCAAATAAAAAGTATTTACTATATAATACAATATTAAGATTTAACACAAACCATGTTGTCGCCACTCATTTTATCAGTTTATATGTCATTGAAAGCTGCATTTAATCTCAAGTAGCAAGGCTGAATAGCACATCGTTTGTATTTTAACAAGAGCCAAAATCAGATGGCTTTCACCCAGGGATAGCAGGTGTCCCATGGTAAACCAACATTTTTTTAAATAGATGGATCCCAGGTGAGCAACATTTGTTTTTACTGGCAATCGATCAGGTGTTGAGAAATGGACCAACATGATAAGCTAAACATTTCCATATTGAAAAAATGAGTGACATAATAAATAGTTTTAAGACATGAAACTGTGAAAATAACCAGTCCTACTCTCCTGCTGAACTTTGTCCCTGAACCATCTGAGGAATGCACCGCAGGACATTCAAAAACAGATTATAATTCAGGCATATCTTCTGTCATTCCTGGCAGTTTGTTTATCAGTGTGTGACCTTCACTGACTCGGCGCCACGGTACATTCCCAAAACATCTTCTCCCCCCAAACGAAGCTTTTATAGTCTAACCTAAAAAGAGACACAGAATCAGAATCTGAATTCCTTTATTTGTCCTGGATTGGGGAAATGTACATTATTACAATAGCAGAAGTATAGTGCAGATAAAGTAAAGAGAATAGACTTATATATTAAAAAAAGAACTAAGTATGCAAAAGTTATTAATAATAAAAAACACAATAAGTAAGAAACAAATAGCAGATAAGTACAACATGGTAAGAAA
>NC_136906.1:7188422-7223287 GCF_949606895.1 Notothenia rossii
TCATAATTAGTTTGAAGAGGGAGACAAAGGTATTCAATTAAATATATTACAATAAGAAAGTATAGAGAAGATTTTAAAAAGCAGACCTACTACTTGTTTTGCAAGTCACAAGTAAGTCGAAGTAGAAACCCAAAACAGTTTTATAATATAGAGAAGTGCAGGGGTGAAGTATTGTTGTATGCCGACTGGGAAGTTAGCATTGGAAGAAGTTCCTTGCAAAAAGCTAATTGGGTTTTTCCATTGGATTATGATGCCGTCCAAGTTCTGGGTTTTAGGACTCATTCCTGCACCATTCTGATGTTGTGTTTACTTGATACCTACAATTATCAAAACAAAATTATCTGTTAATAAGTTAATCAAATTTCAAAGTGAGCCCATTTCCTCTGGATCACATGGAGCCATTTCCTTCTTTCAAGATGGAAATACGTTTTAATAACACACTGCAGCTGTTTACTTCCTCAGAGATCAGAGCACAGGTTTTATTCTGACCATGTTAACAGTGTTCGTTCATTCATAAGGACAGGAAGTGATGTCACTGGCCCTCACTGAGTGGCAGGAAGTGGTATTTTTAGTGGCATCCTGATCAGGTTTCCCTGTGAGTCCCTGCTGGAGGCTCCAATCAGCCGCTGCAATCAATTCCAGCCATTACACACACACACACACACACACACACACACACACACACACACACACACACACACACACACACACACACACACACACACACACACACACACACACACACACACACACACACACACACACACACACACACACACACACACACACACACACACACACACATACACTGTGATGCATTCTCGTGACCTTGAGAGGAAAATCAGGGGCTCTTTTCAGTGTGTCTGCAGTGGGGGGATGGGGGAGTGGAAAATGAGACGATGTGACAGTTGCATACATAGCTGAACTTCATGCTATCACAGACACACACACACGAACACACACACACACAGAGACACAAACACAACACACACACAACCCTAACCTACAAACACACACACACACAGAGACAAACGCTGACACAGACACACACAACCTGCAGTTTCCAGGCCATGCCTCACTGCCCTGTTTCTCTGTCTGACCTATATCTTTTTGTCGGCTCCAGGCATCATTACACACACACACACACACACACACACACACACACACACACACACACACACACACACACACACACACACACACACACACACACACACACACACACACACACACACACACACACACACACACACACACACACACACACTCACACACACACACACACACTCAGATTCACACACACTTCATAATGTGTTAAACAGAAGGAGAAGCTATGAAGTCGCTCTGCTGATCTTGGCACAACTGCTTTGCTGTCGCCATGACAATGAGGGGGTGGAGGAACTGGAGGCACCCCCAAACCCACACAGACACACACACACACACACACACACACACACACACACACACACACACACACACACACACACACACACACACACACACACACACACACACACACACACACACACACAAACAGACACACACACACACACACACACACACACACACACACACACACACACACACACACACACACACACACACACACACACACACACACACACACACACACACATGCCCTTTGACCTGGCCGCTGTGTGGAGAATGGAGGCGAGGAGGGGAGTGTGTGTTTTTCCCCAGCGGCTTCAGCTTCCAGCCCTTTGTTGGTGCAGAAGAGACCCTTTGGTAGGGCTGCAGCTGTGCGCACACACACTCACACACACTCACACACACACACACACACTCACACTCACACACACACACACACACACACACACACACACACACACGCACACACGACCAAACACACACATTCCTTAGTGATTGCACGAGACATCAGCACACACATTTCACTCACTCATATATCCAGTTCACACTTTTTTCATTGTTCCAGTGAACATTGAACATTCCGATAAGACATTGAGACTTTTTCCAGTATTGTTTTTTTATTTGAATTTGTATTTACATTTTGAACATGGTTCAAGTTATAGTTATACAACAAATATTCCTCCTTATTATAAAAAAACTGCAACTACTTTGCACAATATGTATAGTATCTATTATTTATATGTATTATTTTTTGTTTTAATCGTAAATTGTAGATTTATTATAGAGAAGTATACCTTATTATGTATATTTTGAAAATAAATAGAAAATAAATATAGCACATGATTTAAAAAAAAAGAAGAAATGACACATTGAGCTCACAACTTTTCACTATAAAAAGATAAGTGAGAAACAGCAATACAGAAACATAGCATCCTTTCAAAATAAAAGCCTAATTAAAATGAATGATTTTATTAGACATTTCCAATCCCGATTCAAACATCAGGGGTGTCAATAGGTACATCTCACGATAAGTTGTCAGCTGCCAAATTCTTTCTTCTTGTTTCTGAGGAAACATGAGACACAAACAGGGGAGGGAAAGAGACCGCCGTGATCAATACAATCAATGGAAAACACCAGCTCTAATTATAGGGATAAGTGGAAAAGTGTTGGGTCATCTGCTCACCATGAACACCGCAGCGTTAGGGATGACTCAGCGGTGACAGGACATTTCAAGCTTTCAGAGATCTGTGTCAGCTGACAGAAACGTTATTTACTGCAAAGTAAACATATTAAGAAACACGTGAGTTTTCTGACTGAAGTATATTTTCTACTTTCTTGTTTATTTCTTGTCTTTTAATTTTGATTGTACAATGCCATGTATTTTTATGCTGCTGCAACACAAACATTTCCCAAATTGGGATCAATAAAGTTCTATCTTATCTTATCTTAAAAACACGTCTGTATCTTTCTCACATGCCACAACTTAGATACCATAACCTAATATGTGAATATACTGTAACCTCATGCACTTTATCTACACTGTGCACTCTCTGGTTGGCCCCAAAGTGCATTTTGTTGCGCCGTGTGCAAAGACAATAAAGTTCAATCTGAATCTGAAGAGAGTATTTTTAACAAATGAAGTGTCTACCTTCTTAACTTTCAGAAAGAAGAAAGCCAAAGCGGATAAAAGCAATAAGCAGGACTGAGGATCCCAGACTAAATGAAAGGCTACAGATAAGTACAGTTTACATGCTGTTTACATGAAGAGCAGACACAGTTCCGTCGTTCTATTTTTTGCTTATGTGTGTTTGTCTCTATATCTAATTTCTTAGCTTACTCTTTTTCATTTTACGCATATTGACTGCACTGTCACTTTACTGGTTGCTTTTGTGATCAAATTACCGTTAGATGTATTCAGGTTCTTCCCAAAGCCTGCAGATAAAACCTATTTAATTTAACCATCATCACACACACTGACATAAACTCTGTGAGCGCGAGGATGCTAAACATGGCATCCATTTATTCTTTCAATGAACAGTGGAGTAGGTTAATACAGGAGAGGTGACTGTCAGGTTTTTCATTTTTATTCTGCGTGTATCTCCACCCTGAACCAGCCAAAGCACCTGCTGTTGGATCAACTGGAACATCTCAGCTTAAATCTGATTTAAAATATAAGACAGGTTCACCAGGGGCACAGTGGACCCACTCACCATCATCATATACTTTGTATTACTGACAGAATAAAAGGTCAGTCAGTCAGTCAGTCAGTCAGTACATATTCACATTATTCCCTCTTCCTCTCTTCATATCCTTAACTTCCTGGACCGGTGTTTCCACTTTATTGTCTTTTTTGCATGCGTCTTTATTGACTTAAGTGTGTGTGAGTCATGCAACAACTACATGTCAACAGCTGCAGACAAATGAGAAGAATGAGGAAAGTAATTATCAGATTCAGATGTAATCTTCTAAAATAAAATCCTGGTCTTTTCTTTAATAAAAAATGCTCATGATCAGGCCAATATTGTCCAGACACATCTGGATTGCTGTCTCCTGATTGGTGGACATTGTAATGCAGCGTCGGGATTAAGCGCTCTGATTGGTTGCAGCTCAGAGGTGTGTGTTAGCAGAGGTTGCTGATTGGCCAGCTTTGAGTCGTCTGACGCCGCACTGCTGCATTGCTGCGCTGTCTGCAGATGATGGGAGTGTGTCAGTATGTCTGTGTGTGTGTGTGTGTGTGTGTGTGTCTGTGTGTGTGTGTGTGTGTGTGTGTGTGTGTGTGTGTGTGTGTGTGTGTGTGTGTGTGTGTGTGTGTGCTGCAGCAGACCGACTGCTTTTCATCAGCCGACAGATTTGAGGGCCTGGTATCCATGGCAACCATCCTCGAAGCCGAACTTGTGAACAAAGATAGCTTCCCTCTCTTCTCTTTGACCAGCAGCGTGAGACTGTGTGTATGTGTGTATGTGTGTGTGTGTGTGTGTGTGTGTGTGTGTGTGTGTGTGTGTATGTGTGTGTGTGTGTGTGTGTGTGTGTGTGTGTGTGTGTGTGTGTGTGTGTGTGTGTGTGTGTGTGTGTGTGTGTGTGTGTGTGTGTGTGAATAGATGAGATGTGGTGTCATCACAATCACTGCTCCACTCTCACATATCAGGGTCTCTAAGAGATGCATATTCAGGAGATCAAGAGAATGAGAGATGGTGTGTGTGTGTGTGTGTGTGTGTGTGTGTGTGTGTGTGTGTGTCTGTGTGTGTGTGTGTGTGTGTGTGTGTGTGTGTGTGTGTGTGTGTGTGTGTGTGTGTGTGTGTGTGTGTGTGTGTGTGTGTGTGTGTGTGTGTGTGTGTGAATAGATGAGATGTGGTGTCATCACAATCACTGCTCCACTCTCACATATCAGGGTCTCTAAGAGATGCATATTCAGGAGATCAAGAGAATGAGAGATGGTGTGTGTGTGTGTGTGTGTGTGTGTGTGTGTGTGTGTGTGTGTGTGTGTGTGTGTGTGTGTGATGATTTTACATTTGCAACAATGGAGGCGTCCATCTGCTGGGAAAGATAGCTGAAAATGAGGCGATACAGTATGCACTTCCACACACACACACACACACACACACACACACACACACACACACACACACACACACACACACACACACACACACACACACACACACACACACACACACACACTAGATCTGTAAAAGCACTGCACATATGGTTTTTAATACTGTAAGTAAGTCCCAATACAGTGTGTCCTATGCAGCATACCAAGAATACCAGGGTGTCTGAATGCATCCGGTTGCATTTTGCAGTATGAAAGGCAGCATGCTTTTCTAGCTATTCTGACCAGACTGATCCTTTACACAGAAGATATATGAGCCAGAGGGTCAAGGTTAAGGGTTGTGATGAAGTAGTATGTCACAATTTGTTTGAATACTGCATGCAACACATCCTTGGTAAGAGCAGCTGCTGCAGAACTTACTAACAGACTGAACAGCACTAATGAAGTGGAGGGGTTCAAAACAAGCAGAATAAAAAGATCAGCCATGTGAGGAGTTCGCTACATCAGAACTTATTCTGCAAATGTGTTTCCAAATCCAAATTTAAAATCAACTCTTTTTCAACAAAGGCAAAGACAAGTACCAACCAAAAATATGAATATGAACCTGAAAATGTGCCTTATACTTAAGGGTTCAATCCTGTTGCATTTAGGTGTAGAGTGGGCTTGTAAAGATCACTTAAAATATTGCACCTGTTAACATTTTAATCTTTAGATGCCTCTTGAGATTCCATATTTCTGACTGGACCTGAAGGCAGCGTTACACCAGCTTTGCCAGATGAGCAAAAAAAAATCTGCTTCTAAAAGTTCAGTAAACATATCAGCGATACAAAGACTGTTTATGTGGACTGGAAGCTGTTGATAGTTCAATACCTTTTTTTGACAAGGCTTACATTTCTTGCAGTCCAGAGATTTGTACTGTGTACTCATGTTAAAATCCAGTTTTGTAAATACAAATGTGGTGTTGCACAACAACAACAAGCAGACATACATCAGAAAAAGTGGGGATTTTATTACTGCGTGATTCTGGAGCTGACATTACACTGAAATGTGATTTATTTGAAGATGTTCTGTGTGCAGATTGGATTTACCTACATTGCAACAGAGAACGAGACGGCAAGAGATTACCAGTGATTAGATTACATTTCAGGGTCGGATTACTTTCCCTTTGCAGAACTGCTAACATGAAGGGAAGCGAAAGAGACTCACTGAATTAAACACCATGGTTGTGGAGGTGAACATTTATGGATATTATTTAATTGTGTGGAAAAACAATTACTTCTGATTTGGTTTCATGTCAATCTTAAAGGGGCAGTTCAAAGTAGAATCATAAACATTAATTGTCCTTTTGCCTGTCGTGCTATTTATCAATCTAGATTGTTATGGCATAAGTGTGTTGGAGATATCGTCCGTAACATGTCTGCCTTCTCCTTAATATAATGGGACTAAACGGCACTTGGTTTTGTGGTGCTCAAAATGCAAAAAAAAAGTTATTTTAAAGGGGCCCATCATGTTCATTTTCAGGTTCATATTTGTCTTCTGTGCCTCTACTGGGACATGTTCACAGTCTCCATTCTCAATTTTTTTGTGTTTTCAGCTTCCTGTAGTCGTGTGTTATATAGTTTTTGGTGCATGTGAATGGTCTGCAAAGGCAAAAAAAAATCCCGTTTTTTTGCATGAAATGCCTCCATTGGACTGCTTTATTACTTCCACTTTGACATCACTATTTAACACTCAGACTTCTATTGGCCAGCGCTCCAACATATTGTACGTGATAGGCTAAGGGGCAGGACATCTCTAATGGCGCATTTCCACTGCAGGGCCTTGCACGGTTTAGTACGGTATAGTTAGGCCTTGGTAGGCCAGGCTCACTTTTAGCTGCGTTTCCATTACAGTTTAGGAACTGGGGTAGTAACTATAGTAACGCAGTGTAGGCAGAGCCGTGACGTCATCTTCAATGCGAAACACAAAACCAACATCAGCCGTTGTTAGCTGTTTGCCCTCAGAGCTCAGAGCTCCTCATATCTGTTCAGAAACTAGACAAAAGTTAAACAAATACAAACCACAGACTGTCTGTGTCATGGAGAATACAGTCGCTGGTTTATTTATGTCTGTATAGGCAGTTGTTGTGAGTGTGGACGGTCGGAGCATACGTTAGCTTAGCCGATCTCCATTCAGAAAACACGCATTTTAAAAGGTGTTTCGCCTGCCGTCTGTCTGCAGACTCGTCAAAGCATTAATTCATGGTTTTTACTAACCGGTATCAGTATGTTGTTACTTCGGCACCATTTTGAAACGTGTATTACAATTAAATCACGGTAAAATATGTTCATTTTGTTGTAGTTGCCAGCGATTCTCTCACTAGTTTAGCATACTCAGCCCGGTTGTTGGCCCGGAAAGAACCTCGATTTTGGAAAGCCAAAAAACTGTGAAAAAGTACTGGTTAGCCGGAACTACGCCTAGAGGAAGTGCAACAAAAAACGGGCCGGGTTTGGCACGACACGCTTAAACCGTGCCACGCGCTGTATAGCACGACACGCTTAAACCGTGCCACGCGCTGCATAAGTGGTTGACAAATCAAAACAGAGCCGGCCAGCTAACCAATCAGGGCAGACTGGGCTCTGGTTTTAGACAGAGGGTGAAAAGAGGTGCTGCAGCACAGGCAGTATGAGAAAAATAAAGAGCTTTTTGAACATTAAAGCATGGAGACATGTCACAGGAGAGACACTAAATATGATTATGAACCCAAGCAGGATATTTCCCCTTTAACTCACTACACTGACCTGTCAAAGGGAGCTCTGATCCTGGATCTGCTAATCTTAGAGACTTCCTTTGCATAAATGATGTGTGGCTTGCAGTGGAGGTGGAGGATGCCACCACTACTCTCACTCACTTTGCCTACTACAGACACAAAGCATCCATGTTGGAAAGAGTAACAGCATTCATGTTATTCACTGAGTTATGAATTACTTCTTCTATGACCATTGTGTGTGTGTTTTTATCAAAATATATGCACTAAGTGTGCAGCTGCTGCTGATATGATGACCCCCACGCTTTGTATAGTTGCACGCTCATGCTCTGAGAAGATGCCAGTGTGATCTGTTTGGCCTCTTTGTTTATGGAGCCGGGCCTTTCCTGCCCTCTGATGTGCGTGCTCCAGCCAGCCATGAATAGAGCTTTGTGTGTGGACACACACACACACACACACACACACACACACACACACACACACACACACACACACACACACACACACACACACACACACACACACACACACACACACACACACACACACACACACACACACACACACACACACACACACACACACACACACTCACACACACACACCCACACACACACACACACACACACACACGACTCAAATGCTGAGTCAATCTGATCAGTGTGTCCAAGAGTGAGAGTGAGAGTGGGGATATGATGTTATCAGACGGTGGAAAACTATTTCCCTAAATGTGAATGTTGCTTTAAAAAAAAGATGCCTATCTTGTTAGCAAACTTTGTCCGAGTGCAATGTGTAAGTTATGGCTCAAATTTTAGTTAAAAAAAAATGAACTGAATGTGTTGACAGTGTTGACGTTATGACATGACGTCTAGATATAATGTTGCAGAGAAATCTACTAAGATTAGCACAATTTGGAAGCTAGCCCAACCTGGTCCTTTCTTGTAATAACACGTGGTCTACGTCTAGAGGCGACTATAATAATAATAATAATAATAATAATGCATTGCATTTTTATTATAAGAGCGCTTTTACAGGGGCTCAAAGCGCTTTACAATTACACATTACACATATTAGACAGTCATTACTGCGGGTAAAGAAAGTGTCTTGCCCAAGGACACAACGGCCTGACGCAGTGGCGGGATTCAAACTGGAGTTCACCAACGCCCCATGATCCGATGACCAACGCTCTAACCACTGCGCCAAAACCAACCCCAATGAGTATACCTGCTGCAGAGGCACTACTTCAATTATAGTTCGTCACATGTTTGGGAGGGAAAGAATGGAAGTGATAAAAGGGCAAAACAACAGTAAACATGGCGTGTCCTTCCAACACTGGAGACAGCTCTTGGCGGACAGAAGAAAGTACCTCAATCGTTGGCCGTTTAGCTAAACTATTTATTTAGCAAGCCTATTTAGCAACTGCGATTACTCTTACTACTTTTTTAACCACTTTTTGGGCAGTAGCAGTCTTTAGAAGCTTGACTTGGGAATCGGATATATAGTTACCGGTTCAAGTCCCAGAATGGACCAAGTACAGGGTCTTAACTGGTACTCTGGTGAAGTGCCAGTTTCCCCCCAGGGCCCTGCCGAGGTGTTCTTTAGCAAGGCACCAGAGCGCTGTCCAATAGCTGCCCACAGCTCCTATAGCCTACTGGATCAAATGCAGAAACTAAAGTTTTATGTACACATTACATATGTTTACAATAGAGGAATTCATTCAACTCCTCCATTTCCAACTAATGACAACACAAACCGAACAAAATTGCAAATGGTATAGATGTTGGCTGATTTTTTTCTTGTAATATGGTCTTGCAAAAACTGAGCTGAGCAACTTCAACTATAGACTGACGTCATCCATGTAGTTTGGACTACATGTGGCCTTACATTGTTCAGTGTACCTTCAAGTCAAAGCCATTCTTCATTTCTCTGTATAAACACTTACCTGACTAAAAGACTTGTAAGAAACACAGATAATAAAGAGATACGCATTGTAACTGGAAGGATTTTTTTGTTTTAAATCGACAGAAAACGAAGCAAAGAAAAGGCAAACTTCGGTCCATTTTAGGGGGGCATGGCCAGTCCCGTGACGTCACTGATGGTTATATAGGCTGCAGCTGTGGCAGCATGCTCGCGCTGCTAAGACAGGGAGAGCACTGAGGACCGGTGGCGCGCGCTCACAGACATACACTCTCTCCCAAACAAAGAGAAGCACGCGAGGCAGCACAGAGCATCCCACCCTTTCAGCCCTCGAGCTCCATCCATCCCCTCTTTTTGGCACAGAACCGGTCCCGGTCCGAGCACACAGAAAAACCGACAATGACAACCAACGGCTCGACTAACGGAACCAGCGACATGCTGCAGATCCAGTTCGGTCTGATCAACTGCGGGAACAAATACCTCACCGCGGAGATGTTCGGCTTCAAAATCAACGCGTCTGCCTCCAGTATGAAGAAAAAGCAGATCTGGACTCTGGAGCAGAGCGGGGACGACTCCACCGGGAACGTTTTCCACCTCAAGTCTCACCTGGGCCGGTACATCGCCGCCGATAAGGACGGGAACGTCACCGGGGAAAGCGAGACCCCGGGCGCGGAATGCCGCTTCGTCATCACCGCGCACGATGATGGCCGCTGGTCCCTGCAATCCGAGCCGCACGGCCGGTTCCTGGGCGGCACCGAGGACCGGATCATCTGCTTCGCGCAGACCGCGTCTGTGGCGGAGAAGTGGAGCGTGCACATCGCCATGCACCCGCAGGTGAACCTCTTCAGCGTGACGCGCAAGCGGTACGCGCACCTGAGCGGCAAGGTGGACGAGATCGCCATCGACCGAGACGTGCCGTGGGGGGTGGACTCCATGATCACGCTGGTGTTCCGGGACCAGCGGTACCACCTGCAGACCTCAGACAACCGGTTCCTGAGCAGCGACGGTGCGCTGCTCGCCACCACCGACCGGAGCACCGGATACACGCTGGAGTTCCGCTCCGGTAAGGTGGCGTTCAGGGACTGCGGAGGGAAGTACCTGGCGCCTTCCGGGCCCTCCGGTACCATGAAGTCCGGGAAGAACGCGCGGGTCGGGAAGGACGAGCTGTTCGTGCTGGAGCAGAGCCACCCGCAGGTCGTGCTAACAGCCGCCAACGAGAGGAACGTCTCCACCCGGCAAGGTGGGTGTGGTGGCCCGGTGTGTGTGAGAGAGAATATGTGTGTGGTGACAGGTAGTGTGTGTGTGTGTATTGGTATTTACTTATTGAAGTTGGGACACTGCACATTGATTAACACTGGCACCTGCTGAGTCCATCATGTAAATGTGCCAGATTTTGCAATATGGTTGATGGCATTCAGATGAAACATACGAAACAGAAAAAATAGAATTACAGCACATGTTAAAGTGAATTAATGAAACCCTATAACACACAAAAGCACACATATGAGCACAGATAAAAGCTAACAGGCACAGGATTAGATGAATGATGATATAACCCCTACTTCAGTTGATGACAACATGTTTGATTGCCCAGTAACCACTGCTTTACATATTTGGGTGTGTGTGTGTGTGTGTGTGTGTGTGTGTGTGTGTGTGTGTGTGTGTGTGTGTGTGTGTGTGTGTGTGTGTGTGTGTGTGTGTGTGTGTGTGTGTGTGTGTGTGTGTGTGTGTGTGTGTGTGTGTGTGTGTGTGTGTGTGTGTGTGTGTGTGTGTGTGTGTGTGTGTGTGTGTCATAGAGGCTCATTTTTATCTGCAGTCGTTGCTGTCTAAAAGAAAACATACAAAAGCACTGAAAAAACTATCTCTGCACATATGATCATTAAGAGCACATTAAAACAACCCTATACACAGACACTTGTGATGAGATGTGACGTTCCTTATGTGAGTGTGCGTTTGTTTGATTGGGTATGAAGGCTTGTTGTTCCTACCAGTGAGAGCTAGTGTGTGTGTGTGTTGTTATTTCATCCTCTGGCAAAAGAAGGGTTAACGTGATGGAATGTCAGACTGCATCCCCCTTGCAGCACACACACACACACACACACACACACACACACACACACACACACACACACACACACTCTTATTCTCTTCCCAAGGGGTAGGATATGGGACATGTTAATGACCCACATATTCACACACAACACAGGCCTGTGCTGTGAGTGTATTTACATGCTACACAATGGCTTGTTTGAGCAGCGTCCACATCCCTATGTGCATCTGTAGATCCTCCTCACTCAAAAATCTGTATGTATAGAAGTTTATACTGCACTTGATTTAAACATAATTGAAAATACGAGCTGATAAAAGCAGAATGAGCATAGTCCATGTTCGTTGTAAGTGTTTTCATTGAGTTTTTTTACAGACATGAGACATGAAAAGGGTGCTAACAAAGAGTCCTTGGCTCTGTGAACACATGCAGCTTCATGTGCTCGTGTGCCATCATTCAGATGTAAAGCAGCTTTAAACTGTGACTGGCAGGAGGCTGAACTGACACAGCAGAACAGCTAAATGAGAGAAAGGATGGCACATAATGTCTTAAAAACAGCCACATTTGGCCAAAATGTTACGTAAAATCCTTTAATCCAGGTGTTGTGGCACGAGCCTGTTTTTCAGGTCTCAGGCTCAAAAATGACATTCCCAGAACAAATGACTATCTTCTTTTCTAAAAGGGGTAAATTAATAATCTTTTTTCTCAAAGCAATCATAAACCTGTGAGTTGGATGTAGAAAAAAGTCAGAATCAATATAGATGTTTTTACTTTAAAGTAAATTCAGATTGAACATAGTAAAAAAATGCAAATTATAGTTTCCTTCCAAAAAACTGTTACTTTTCTGATTGAGTAATCTGCATCTGGTCAATAAAAAGAGAAACATTTGCAATCCAGTTCCTAAAAGTTCTGGTTAATGTCTTTAGATGCCTTCTTCTCGTCTAAATCCCAAACATGTTTGCTTTTAATATGATTTAACACTAAGACGATCAAGTAATATCTACTTTTGAGAAGCTGAAAACAGTTTATTCTGCCATTTTCCCACAGATTAATAGAAATATTAGCAGCTCAAGTCTAAAAACTGATAGTTTTGACGTTTGTTACCCCATAGTCTATATTAGAGCATTTCACTGCACTTCCACTGTTGCTCTGTTATCCAGGACTTCATTTAAAATGCAAAACATTAGTCATCACCATCAGCATGAATAAGCTATCGAACATAATCAGAATTTCACACGGTCCTGAAGGCATCGAAATCCTCAGAGTATTGTCTTCTTGCAAATTTAAAAGCAGATACAATCCTCAAACCTCAGAGTAATGATCCTTGTTTCACGTATACTTCAGATAATAAATGGTTGATATAAGGTTTTCTTGTTTTTCCCACATTATGTCTTTGTGTGTCTAGCTGAAAGAGGTGGCAGATTAAAGCTTGTTCCTCCACTTGTCCTTCCTTCCTCCTTCCCTTCCTTCCTTCCTCCTTTATTCCCTCCCCCTTTCCTTCTCTTCTTCTTGCATCACCTTTTCCCTTATTGTGCCTCCCATCTGTCTTTTTATGTCCATCATTTCCTGCCTTTTTCTTCTTCTTCTCTTCCTCCTCACCCCTCCCCCACTCGTAGCTGTTGATGGTTTCTGTCTGAGGTCATTATCAGTAGCATCCCTCACATTGATGCGAGTCTAAATAGATTTACGAGTGAATGCATCCTTTAATTTCATTGAAATTAATCTGGGAGTCCTCCATTTTAACGCAGCAGTGAGAGTGTGATGCATGCTTGAAAAACCTTTTTTAAATATATCATCAACGCCTGAGAAGCAGAGAGACTGTGGCACTGAGTGTCTGCTGTAATGAATGATAGGAACACACTAATTGATGCTCTTTAAATCTATAATCAGTATCTGGTTAGAGGAGAAAATTGGTGAGAATACCTTGCGGTTTAGTGGTTTTGCAAGAAAGTATAATTCATCTATGCTTTTATTTTCTGTTCCTGTCTTTCTGTCACACCCTGAGTTGTTTATTTTTCTGCAGCCTGGCTTTGTTTACTTGTGGAGGGGATATTATGCACTCTTCTCTCCTTCAGCCTCTTCACACGTCTCTGACACAAAATGGAGGCCGTTTTTTTTGGTGGAGATTTAATAAAAAGCCAGGAAAACGTAATAAACTCTGGCGATTTTTAAACGGATCTGTTGGAATTAGATGATGACCTCCTCTGTATTGAGAGCATGAATTGCATTTTAATAATCCCCCGGTGAAAAATCTAATTTCTGTATGTGACATTTTGCCAAATCAGATTATGTATTATGTAGGCTGCTGTCAGTGCAATGCCACGGGGACATCTGCTCACACAAGTGTTTAATACTCACACCATTAAATAGAGTTTAATTCGTTCAGGATTTGGTTCTGGTAAACACAATTACAAATTCCTGTTGAAGCAAGACAATTTATCTGGTTTGGCTTGGCTAACTTTAAATGGTATTAGTCAAGAATAAAAACCATCAGTTGCAGCTGTGGATACATTATTGATGGGCAAATGGTGTGTTAGAAAAGTACCAATCTGACACATACAGCAGTTATCTTGCTGGATTCTGACCTTATTAAGCAGATCAGGTATCGGGCATTTTGATAACCTGTTTACGTTAAGGCTGCTGTGGAGATTTCTTGCTAAATGTAGTGTTTCTGACCAAAATGCATTGTGTGTATCCTCAATGTCTTTAATCTGTGCAGTGCATTACCTTCCTGCATTGATTTGTAAACCTTTTTTTCCAAAGCTGCGTTGTTGGCTAGACTGCTGTGTTTTTCTTAACTTTGTTGGGCTTTTTAATACATTTCTTCCTCGAATGCCGACCCCAATTGTCCCTTAATTGGCATAGAACAGGGTTAAGAATGTGTTGCATGTGCGTTCTCATGTGCCCGTACCATACAAACACAATGGGGACCCAATGTGAAAACGTAGGGGCAACATTTACCATTTTTATTTTAGTGACGTTTTTTATCCACTAATTGTTTGTCCTATTTAATGGGTGAGACATGCCACCTCAAGAGCCCAAGCTGACTATTTAAATGGACCAGAATTCAAAGATATTTGGTCCCAGAAAACTGGAAGGGCACTAGGAGAGCGTAGACAGCGGTTATAGCTGCTTACACAAGTGAATAATTATGAATATCTCCACCCAAGGGATTCAGATCCACTTAAAAATGTAATATGTTCTTCCTTAGCCCATGATGCACCATTCCACCAAATTTCATAAATATCGGGCAATTAGGTTTTCTGCTATCCTACTGACCATCGTATAAACCAAACTAAAAACCTAACCTCCTTGGGTAGAATGTACAAATCGGCAAATATTCACATTTTAGAAGCTGAAACCTATGAGTTTTGGGCATTTTTGCTAAATAACATAAATCAGATTACACCTTTGGTTGACTCTCTGTTCCTGCAGCCATTGTACCTACCCAATGATTTAGGTAGCCCTTGTTTTGAAGGAACCAGATTGGTGTTAAGGGAGAAAAATACTTACTGGTGCATCCCGAATGAGGTCAATGACTGATATAATGCCTTGCTCAAAGACACTTGATGAGTCATGTCCTCCCTGCAGCTTTGATCTAATCCGTCCAAAACAAGCAGACGGTCTAAATCTTTATAGGAAGACCTCGTTCAACCCTGCAACAACTGGATCATTGTGATCTGGATTAAATGCTGAGTGGAATTAAAATGGCTCCAGATGTTTTTCAACCTGGCAGCTGCTCGGAGCTCCTCTCTGCCAGGCAGAGGCAAAGATGGCAGCTGAAGTCCACCGGCTCTCATTATCAGTCGGAGATTTTTCATTTTGACGTTGGCGAGCTCAAGTGGGTCAGCTCAAAAGCTGCTTTGCAACAATCAAAAGTGTAGATTTTGTGACCGAGTTCAGGAGCAAATCCGGTTTAGACTTCCTCTCATTGGGTGCAGTCTGTCAGAAAGGTTCAGACACACTCGTGAGGAGTTTCTGACTTTTTTTCCCCATTTAAAGCAAAACGTTTAGTGATGTCATTGGTGAGAAGAATCAGACCCTAAACCAGTTATTTGGAAGTTTAACATTTACCAATCCCTTTAAGTGTTTGTTCTAAAGTGCATCCTAACAGCACAACAATGGAACTGGTCAATACAAATGGATATTCCCAACAGACTCAACACAGGACCCTTGTTGTGGGAGTTTTTCCATAAATCAGCTCGATATTATATTGACAATATTAACTTAGTCCAATTGACTTCAATTGGATTAAATATAAAAAAACATAATTAGCTTGTAATATAATAATCTCACTGTAGTTAAAGTGAATCCAAAATCACGAGGAATACATTTTTTGGCATTAACTGCAAACGATAACCCGCTAATCCTGCATTTATTTTTACGTTTTCCTACCAACGTCTATCTTTCTATTCTTTACTTTCCGGTTAAATATTTACACATCTTCAATTATATATGTTCAACCAACACCATCAAATAAATCTATTAAATTATCCAGTTTTATGGACGCATGCAGTATTGCCATGTTGGGAACTACCAGAACAAAGTATCAGTCCTCCTAATTCTTCCATCCTCATAACTACCATTAAAGTGACCCTTTGCTGTCGCTTCCTGACCAATATGTCCACTCTCCTCACCCCTGAATCATAGATGGTCACAAATTCCCAGAGAGACTTGTTAACGACCCTCCTATGGACCGAGACACGATTATCACTCAGTTAGCTCGGAGCTCAATGGCCTTTTAAGTGTCCTCTAAACTCTGGTGTGAGTGTGAGAGAAGGTTGAGCTATGGTTTGTCGCTAAATGGACGAGAGGTCCTCATTTCCTGTTGGGGTGACCACTGAGTGCTGGAGACTGCTTTTATAACTGCTGGTCACCAGAGAAGGCCGACATGGAGATTAAACCCTGTGGAGCTGCACTGGTCTCAGAACCTAATTATACATATTCAAAGTGATCCCTGCAGATTTTAGTTTGAGTATAAAACTTTTGATGATGTGGCAATAAGGCAGTGAATGGTCAATGTGTTCTGGATGCTTGATTTACAAGACTTACAAGTCCAATAAAACACGACTAAAGCCACGTTTTAAATAATAGTTGGACATTAAATAGCTTTCCAGAGTTAGAAGACAAGATGATACCATTGTCTTGTTTGTTTTTGTATGAAGGCTTGACAAGTTAGCTTAGCTTAGCATGAATACTGGAACAAGCTAACCTAGTTCTGTCCTTAAAGGTGGGGTATGTAATTTATTTCAGAAACACTTTTGTTATATTCCATGGAATTCTGTTAACATCCCGATGGAAATGAATATCTTAAGTGCTTTGACAATAAATCCATAAAATAATTTAATCTGTGTAAGCCGTAGCGCTGTAAAAACCACGACCAATCATCTGAGCCGGCCGGCTAAAATAACTGGATGGCCTACCTGCCGCTCAGCCTTCCATCTGTGCACAAACTCATCTCGTGCCCTCATTGGTCATGTGTGTGTTGGAGGAGGGGCTCTGTAAGGAAGTGGCAGATTCTTTCCGGTTATGTATTTTCAAATTCTAGCGCACTCAAGCTGGTTCCTCCAAAAGTACCTACCCCACCTTTAATACGAAAAAACAACTAAAGAAAACATGTGTGGTTTTACAGGGGGTTGTTGGTGGGACTACTTTTGGACAGAAAATAGCCCAGCGCATAACCCCCACATTTACAAGACTTGGTATAAAGCAAGGCCATGTGAAAAGATTGAAAATGCCAAGTAGTCTTTAAAGAAATAGTTGATACTTAAGAGCATTAGATCAATTTCAAAAGATAAATGACAAGATTGATACCAATGTCTGTTAAATATGAAGGTATGTTTGCGGTTTTACAAAGGGTTGTGTGCAGGACTATTTCTTGGCAAGTCACTACACCCGGCCAAGAAGCAAGATTTAACTCGTAAAACACTGAGTTTTAGAGCTGATAAGGTTGATTTTTTTTTTTTGGGGGCCATGCTGGCTTCCCCCAATGCTTCCAGTCTTTTTGCTAAACTAAGCTAACCGGCTGCTGACTGTAGATTCATATTGACCTTAGAGACATGCGTGGTATCAATTTTCCCGTTAATATAAAATGTCCTTGTATCGTGTCTTAATATTTGTCCTTGTTTGATGTTGCAATGGAGCTGCTGTGATGCCAGAAACATTTCTGCCATCAAAGTATTATCGTATCTAACTCTCAGCAGAAAAGCGAACAAGCTTATTCCCCAAAAGGTCGAACTATTGACAAGGTTTAACAAGTCACGGTTAAGCCAATGCTTGTTTGTTTGGATGACTGTTGGAATCCAGCTCAGAGTCTCACATTTTCAAGCTCTCTCAAAGTGTTAATGATGAGACTTTGAATCATGTTTCAGAGACCGAGGCTTCATGTTGTGTCTGGCTGTGATTCAGCCCTGACACCCTTTCTGTATCCTTCAGCCTCCCTCTGGCAGGAAGTGAGACACACACACACACACACACACACACACACACACACACACACACACTCTCGACCTTGGCTGGTGTGATATAATCGCCGCAGGGTGAAGGGTGATTATTTTAAAACACAGCAACACAGACACATCCACTCAATAAAAAGTAAAAAGGGGACGCAATCAGTTCATGCATCCTTGGTAATGTTCACTGGCTGTGACATGCTGATGCTCTAATGTGTTTATAGACCCTCAGAGAGAGAGAGTGTGTGTGTGTGTTCTGGGAGCGTGCCAGGGGAGCTGCCTCACGTTGACTGCAGAGCCTTTCCTCTTTTAATGTCGCCTGCTTTATTACAGGTTAGCCGGTTAGCTGGTCTCCAGAGTGTCATTCTGCTCCTGGGTGTGTCTCTAACTCAGTCCCAATGTTATTTAGTGCATTTTTTGCAACACATTAAACACAGAATGGGGTTGAAATCAAGTTAGCGAAAGATTTGGGGCATCCCCGGGCACAAAGCTGCATCTCAAATGTCTGACCTCGATTTAATTTTCGAGCATTAATTAGAGGGAAGGGCACAATGTGTTCTGTGTGGCTTGATCGTCATTGGGTCTGCATGCTTATCCAACATTTGTATCCAATTGGATTAAGGGCAATATATGATGCTCAGGTTCATATCAGTATGTAGTGTCTCTACAGTGGCATGTCTCCAAGCTTTAATGTTCAAAAAGCTCTTCATTTTTCTCATACAGCCTGTGCTGCAGCACCTCTTTTCACCCTCTGTCCGAAACCAGAGCCCAGTCCGCTCTGATTGGTTAGCTGGCCGGCTCTGTTGTGATTGGTTAAACGCTTATTCGAGAGTTTTTGTTCAAATTGCGCAGTCCTACTCATCATACTGAATGTGTGTGTGTTTGGATCAGAACAAAGGACGATGATCTCTCCCTGTTTGTGCCCCAGCTGGTCGCCTCCTCGGCCAGGCCTGCTGAACAATAGGACACACACACACACACACACACACACACACACACACACACACACACACACACACACACACACACACACACACACACACACACACACACACACACACAACTGCACTTGTAACAATCGAGTGCTGCTGGCTCAGAGAAACCGAGGCCAACAATCTGTGCCTGCCGCCATCAGGCAGAATGTGGTGGGCGGGGTGGACAGAAAGATAGAGGGCTTTATTTTTCAAGTGTGTGTGATGTGGTTTGGGTGGATTCTGGATGTGTGGTCACTAATTCTGGTTTGGTTAGCTGGAGAGGGGGTGTGTGAGTGACCCTCTGCCCTGCTCCTACATTAAACCCCTTAAAGTGATCTGTATTGACATATCTAGGCATGTAAAACACACACACACACACACACACACACACACACACACACACACACACACACACACACACAGCCTCGGCCTGGGTCATGGCTGAGGCTTCAGGGTGAATGTTTTGTCTGTCAGTTTTATGTTTTCATGTTGTGTGTGTGTGTACCCACCAGTATTTTCCTTTCCTTGTGATAACACACGACCAGATTCAGAGTGTGTGTGTGTGTATAGAGGAGACACTAAGCCTCTGACTGTTAGTGAAAGAGACAACACTTCCTCCTATCCACAGACAGGCTAGTCAAATATTGCCCTAATTCTTTCAAAACATTCAGGTTTATGTGACAAACTGTCGTCCAGCTCACGGTACGGCATGTAAAGTGTGCCGTGTTTTGTTAGTTCCTCCGTTTATTTTCATATAGTGAAATGTGGTGTTTTCCCTTCCTCAGTGACTGACTTCAACTAGTGTTAGGTTTTGTTTGTAAAGATTATACAGTGATGTGAAGCTCAGCTGACTGCCACTAACAGTTTGAACAAAATAACATGTTTTATTCGTAAATGTTATTGCTCTCTGTTTTTAGACTTACTTCCACTAAAGTTGGTGCTTTCTGCTCATATTCAGTATCATTCGAATGCACAGTTTAATGCCAGAAACGTTAAGTACGTATATTTTAGTTTAACTTCTTGAGATAAACGTGTCATCGCATTGGATCCTGTACATGTCACATAGATTTAAGGTGACTTGGTTGCTTTTTTAGGTTGTTTATTCTCAGCTATACTTTACATTTGACCTACAGACTAAACAAAGGACTAGCTTTAGAATAGCTTTAAGTTTTTAGCATAGAGACTGGAAACAGGGGAAACGGTAAACCTGGCCCCTACCTAAAGAAACAAAATGTGCCTACCATACTTTTAAAGCTCACGTGCAAACTAGGAATATAAGTTGTTGAGATATTTGTCAAACTCTATCATTCAAATCTACTGTAACTTCCTGCAGTCGCTGCTAGTTGCCAGGTCACAACCTCCTCCTAAAAACGCTGAATTCACCTTTTTACATTTTGCATATTTTTTTAATGAACGACTGTACTTGGATTTTGCATTATTCAAACATTTGAGTGGGTTTAGTGCAGCCTCTGTGATGGTCCCTCTTATGGAGTTTCTATGTATATCAGATGTTCTTTCAAAGTTCACTCATAACTTTTTATTTCAATAAATGCTTTACTAACTCTCAGCTTTTGATTATACTTAACCATGACATTGGATTGACAGTTGAAGTCAACAACGACACATTTCAAGAGATAAACAAACATTTAAAATAACATTACGATCACTCAGACATTGTTTGAATACTCTTTTGGCATTCATGTGATCTGGGATATAGCTGTGTATTTAATTGTAGGATTTACTTCAGTCCATTTTTCTTTACAAATGGTCGGACCCTGTTTCTCCAATTGTTGTGGCAACACTTCTTATTTGCTGTTGAGGACATGGTTTAGTTCAGAGAAGTTGGTAATATGTTATGATGGTCAAAGAGTTGACCTTTTATCTTTGATCTTTTACCATGTAGTATTGAAATACTTTGAGTCAAACTCCTTGACTGAAGCGTACTTGTAGAACGGTTTGTTAATAGTATTTAGGTTTTAAATAATGAACATTGATTATTTTTAGAACATTTTGAAATAAGCTGACTCATGGCGTCCGGCTGTAAGTTGTTGATAGAAGTTTTCCAGCAGATGTTTTTCTTTCCCTCCTGCCCCAGAAATAAATGGTCTGTTCGGTGCTACTGTACGGAGTTGCAGGAAACAGAGAGGATTATGGGATGTGAGTCACGATCCGTCATGCAGACCCTCTTCTCTCCTCATTTTCCCTCCATGTCTGCTGCAGCTACATTTGTTCCTCCTCCTCCTCCACACCATATGGTTCCCATTACGCTCTTATATTTTCCTTTTCAATCGTCAGTGTGTGTGTGCTGCGTCAGTGTGTGTGTGTGTGTGTGTGTCTGTGTGTGTGTGTGCTGCGTCAGTGTGTGTGTGTGTGTGCTGCGTCAGTGTGTTTGTGTGTGTGCTGCGTCAGTGTGTGTGTGTGTGCTGCGTCAGTGTGTGTACATCTGCACATTTTTCTGCAGAAACTCAATCTGTCCGCAGAGGCCAGAGCCACACAGTTGACTTTAGCACTCGCTCAACAGGAGAGCAGCGATGTGTATATGTATTTCTCTTTCTGTGTTTGTTTTCCAGACAGTGATTCTTTTGGAGAGCTTACGTTATGCTGTTCTGTGACTGGGAGCTTTGTTTCTTTGTACTCTATAAAGTACATCTTGGGCTTCAGTTGGAGCGTGTGCAGCTTGTAATCAGACACCATGTGTTGTGTCAAAGCAAAAAGGAAAACTGACAAAGGATATTGAGAAACTGTTGGGAAATAAATGAAAAATGTTGGACTTGGAAGCCGGTCTGAACTTTTTTTTTCATCTGAACTGAATTTTTTGGACCCTCCTCTTGACTTAAAGTTATACTGCAACGCCCAAGATGTAGTAAAACTTGCATTCAAGTGTTTTTTCACTGATGTATCGGCGTTACATGATGGATTTCATTATGAGTCATCCCACAGTGCTGTTCTCTGCATAACGCAAAGCAAGCCTTTATGACCCACGCACACTTTAACCCACGTCATCATTTATAACAGTTTAATTCTGTTCATGCCGTCACTTCGGTCAAAACCGCTGCCAGAGGGATTATCATTTCTGTGCGCCCGTACAATTCTCAGCAGTGCGATATTTTAGATTTTCCAGGAGGGCATTTATTCAAACTTAGCACCAAGGTCTATTTGGACCAGGGTTTCCCACACATAGACTGGGCAGGCCGCCCAAGTATATTTCGCGACCCATTTAGGTTTTTTGAAATGTAATGTGATCCGTAAAATATGCATGAATAAATAAATAAAAAGTTAACTAGGTGAAAAAAGGTAAGATACACTTTTAAAACTTGTTGAGAGCTAAAACTAGTCTTTGCTGCTGCCTCAGAGGAGCAGGGATTAGAGGAGAGAGACAGGAGAGGCTGGTTCAGGAGCACAGACACACTCATAACTAAAAATGAACCGAAAATAAATTAATAAACAAGTTTCAGTGTTTCTTTCATATTGGAAATGGTATGTTATTGGTTATGGCCATGATTTTATGATTATTGAAATATATATACAGTTCTGTTGAATATAGGTGTTTCCATAGGTCTCTTTATTTTCCCCTCAAAATGCACCAGATTGATGCATTTAACTCCAAAATTAAAAAACAAATCTTACCTGGGGAGCATGCCCCCGAACCCCCCTAGAGGATTTGAGGTCGACCCCCACCTAAAATCACATGGATAGGTTCCTAAATACATTTATAAATACATTTATTTTTTTAAATAGTAACCCATTTCCGTATGTTTATTTGTGGGTAGTAGATTTAAACTATAGGGCTATCATTATGGGCCCTGCCTGTACCTGTTCGCTCTGCCATCGCGTGAAGGGTCTGCTAACAAGCGACCAACAGAAAGGTTAATGCTGTTGCACGTTCAGTTTAGATAGACTTGTACAATATTTAAGTGCATCAGTTATTCCACAGACTAACACCTTTTGATGAGATGCAATGAAGTTTGGCATTTGTTCGTACGGGTGTTTTTTTTGAAAATGCAGTTTCCTCAACATGTGCATGCTTTCTCACCGTGTGAAAAGTCCCTGGATACTATGAGGTAATTGTTGATTTGCGGCTTTGAACATAATTTGAATAGTTTTATAGTCAACCAGGTCTTGTAGTTTGAGTGTTTTTAGTTTGATAAATAATGTATTTGTTGGTTCTCTGTACGTAGTTTTAGGTATAACTCGTATGGCTCTTTTTTGCAGGATGAAGACAGGATGTGTATTTGTTTTATGTGTGTTCCCCCAAACTTCCACACAATACATCATGTATGGAAGTGTGAAGGAGCAGTACAGCATACACTTGATTAATTAGGTCTTTGGCTTTATTCAGAATTTATATTTATTTGAACTGAACAGGACATTAGTTTGGTATTACTACAACCTTTTCTTTTTGCGTTTTATGGCCACGGTGCAGTCGAAACTGGTGGGATTTTAAGTCTCTTGAAAGTATAATCAAATGCTAACTTATAACAATTGATCACAAATGTAGGATCAAATTATGAAGCTGGGACATTTTAGACGCGTCATTCATTGGCTTTATTTGTCACTTTATCGACAGGGTCATTTTGGTATTGAATCATAAGCCTCAAGCTCCTCCAACAATAAGACATAACCACACAAATGTTTAAACTTCTGTAACAAAATACATCAATACACAAAAGCCCTTTCATCTGAAATATGACTAGAAAAAGCTACTTCTGATTTTGACCCACTTGAATAGCATTGTAATTGTGATTCTCTCTCAATGTCTGACCGCTGCAGCCATTAGTGAGGCTGTAGGAGAACATGTGAAAAATGAGATGCAGAGGGGGAGGGCGCCTCACATGAAGGGGGGGGGCGCCTCACATGAAGGGGGAGACGGATGGGCAACACATGAGAGTTTGTTTTCTTACACACATGTTTCTTTCTCCCTGTGTCTCGCTCTGCACACATTTACTCAGACAGTCCATCTCTCTCTGTGCAGCCTGCAGCTATACGTCCACGCCATGACCTCATGTACAATAGCACGCATTGTTCTGCATGTAGTGTGTCTGTGTGTGTCTGTGTTGTGTGTCTGTGTGTCTGTGTGTGTGTCTCTCTGTGTGTGTCTGTGTGTGTGTGTGTGTGTGTGTGTGTGTGTGTGTCTGTGTGAGTGTGTGTGTGTGTGTGTGTGTGTGTGTGTGTGTGTCTCTGTGTGTGTGGGCAGTACAGTAGAGGGTGGAGTAGGTCTTCATATAGATGATTCATGTTTGTTTACCTCATTGTTGCTCTTAAGTGCCTTAATGGGGTTAATTCAATTTGATGAGGTCTGGTGTGCTGTTGAGTGTATAGACACACATGCACACGCACACATGCACGCCAGCCTTTTAGATTGAGTATCAATAGCTATTTCTTTATGTAATAAAAGGTCAAAACAACAGTCCAAAACCCCAAAAATATTCAGTATGCAGTGATGTGGAAGTCTGAAAAGAAGCAAATCCTCAAATTGGACGCTGGGCCTGATTTACAGAAAAGCCCAAATCATTATGTCTCAGTTAAGGATGACATTTAGGATTTTTGGTATTATATAAATAACGATCCTCTTATTTTAGGATTAAAACATTTTGGTATTACAGAGTTGTCCAAAAAAGCACAGAACTGTAATGATTGAAAGGCTTCTCAAACCATATGACGATACTCTAATGATAAATAACAATTAATCGATTAAACAAATTCTAAATACACTACCTGTTGATGAATTATCTGGTAAGCTTTAGCTGTTGCTGTCGAGATTAATGGGGAACTAAAGAGTCTTTTTTTTTTTAAATCTATTTGAATGCATTTAGTGATGGTCCACCATGAAGAATAATCCTCCTACTGTAGTAGGGTCTGCGTGTGTGCGTGTGTGTGTGTGTGAAATCGTTCACTAATCCAAGTCTGTCTGATGTTGCTCATTTAGTTGTCTGATCCTGACCAGAGGCTGTGTGTGTTGGAAGTCGTTTATATCCGTGTGTGTGTGATTGTCGAGTGTGTGTCTACATCTGCTTGTAGCTCGTCAGTGGTCCTCTGCAGCTATTTGGGGCCTCACATGTGCACATGTTGAGCTGATGACTGACCCACTGCCTTGTATTTTAACTAACCTCCTCCCACCTCTCTGACCCCGCCCAGGTATGGACCTCTCAGCCAATCAGGATGAGGAAGGCGACCAGGAAGTGTTCCAGGTGGAGATTTGTCGTGAAAACAGGAAGTGTGCGTTCCGTACCGCCGCCGGAAAATACTGGACCCTGACTGCTAACGGAGGCCTGCAGTGCACCGCCTCCACCAAGTACGCATCTCTCACACACACACACACACACACACACACACACACACACACACACACACACACACACACACACACACACACACACACACACACACACACACACACCTTAAAAATCAGACACACTCTCTTACCTTGGCAGTGATTGTGTGTGAGCACCAGTGGTCCGTCACACAACTTGTGTGTTGAATTTAATTGTGTGTGTTGGGGGTGAAGAGTGAGTGACCTCATCTCAAGGCTGTGGCATGTTGGGGGGGATTAAGTGCGTCTGGCTGTGACCTCCACCTGTAGAGAGTGACTTTCTTTATGTGCTGTGTTCCTATTGACCTCTGACCTCTCACCCCGTGCTCCTGGTTGATTTCTCTCTGATGCCCCGGACAGATTCAGAAGCTTAGACTTATCTTGTCTAAGTACTTGGCTTTGTTATTGTGTGTTAAAGGAATACTCTGACCTCAGAAAGACCATTTGTGCATCAATTAATCACCCCTTGAAATCTATATAGGGGCAACGTTTAAGGGACCCTATTATGTTTTTTGGGGGGTTTTCCCTAAAATCCCAAAGTTCCCTCCAGAGGGAGTTTCTCTCCCATTCCCCCCTCAATATTCCCCACCCCCCCACCCTGCCTGAAACGCCTCCATTGGACTCCTTTGTTTACTTCCTGAACATATTGACATCACTATTTAAAGCTTCCATTGGCTTCCATTGTACGTGATAGGCTAAGGGGCGGGACATCTCTAAGTTGTTGACCAATCACAACAGCATGGAGATATGTCCCAGTGGAGACACTAAATAGGGCATTTTTAACTCAAAGGTAGAACAACAACAACAGTGATTGATACAGAGCCCAACAAAAACTCTGATGAGAAGCATGTGTCCTCCATTTTTGTTTTGTTTAGATGAGCAGAGGAGAACAGCGCTCTGCAGGAAGTCCAACAAATTCCTGACATTTAATTCTCCTCGCAGATCCGACCACAAACATCTCTTTATCCAACATGTCCTCTCTTTGGTCTGAGAGAAGGACTCAGGGCTTATCTGATAAAAGAAAGCAAGGCAGAACACGACTACTAGATAAGAAGATGAAACCCTTCTCTGTGCCAAGTGAAAGGATCAAGAAGCAACTTGATTCAGGTTAACTAAAGAGACCTAATGAAGCTTATCCTTTTACTTTGAGCCTACATATCCCATTACCCCGCAGTAACTTAATTCAGGATTAAACGGTCCTGAGCGGAGTTGAAAGTGACCGTGTGTTTACACTGCTGGATCTCCTCCTGCCTGTAAATGTAATTATCCTCCCTATCTCTCATGCTTCTTACTTTCTCCTCTCTTCCTCTCTTTCAGGTCTGCTAACTGCTACTTTGACATCGAGTGGCGTGGGAAGAGGCTGACTCTGCGGGCTGCCAACGGGAAATACGTCGCCGCCAAGAAAAACGGGCAGCTAGCAGCGACCATCGACTCTGCCGGTCGGTGAGATTTGTTGATTCAGCCGTTCAGACAATGACTGATTTATTGATTCACTTTTCAGCAGTGTTCTAATTAAAATCATGGCTGAATGTTCCCGTTAGTTCTGAGCTTCAAAGGCTTCAGCAGAATGTGGCTGTTTAGGGGAATCTTTCTCCTTCTTCTCCTGCCACGTTGCAAGCTGTGTTTTCTTCTCAAGTGAATTATGTTGATTGGAAACATCGTGATGAACTCCTGAGTATGCAGAGTCACTGAGGAGCTTGTACAATGATACAAAAACTGTGGAAAGTCACTTTTACTCAAGAACTGTACATAAGTACGAGTTTCCCTTATTTGGTACTTATTATTTCCATACCACGTAGGATAGCTTATATAACATACTATACCTCATTACACCTCAAAGGCTAATATCCTACTTTTCCACAAGGAACAAAAAAGTATGCAGATTTTGTTGCAGATCTAAATATTCTTCTTTCCTCTCCCATTACTCATTTTAGAACCATTTGACTTCACTTGACTTTATATATATTATTAAGAGCACCATCTTGAACAGCTTAAGTAGAGGATCAAGTTTGGAGGCATATAATGTCCCGTCAAAGGGCAAATTATAATTTTTTGCACTCTTTCGTGCACATTTTAAAGAACAATATATGTTTTAAGTAAGGGAGAATGTGCAGTGAGGCAGTCGATAATGAAAATAAACCGACCAACGTGGCGATCGGGATCCCGGCGGACTGTAGGTAGCTCGCTTATTATTTATTACACGGCTACCTACTAAATAAATCAACGAGTTCACCCACAATATTGACTTAAAAAAGATTGTATTAATTAAAAAAAATCATTGTATCGTTTCCGTACCACTGCGTAGCGTTAAATCCAAAGTTTCCTGCTTACCACAAATATGAAAATAAATATTCAAAAAGTATTCCATTCTTTTTTTTGATGGATAAAACTAATGTTTGTTGTTAGCAACGGCCTGTTCTCCTTAGCAACCATGTGCTAGTGAAAATTAACAACCTCTGGAATGTCCAAATTGACCAATCAGAATCAAGTATTCAACTCAGCTGTATTATAATGTATTTTCAAGGTGCTGGTCGATCTGTTGCATTTGGTCAACTGAATTCTTCTAAAAACACCAGCAGACACAGAGGTTACTAACAGTTCCTGTGAAGACTTTGCACACAGTTGGTCGTTAGAGTATCTGCTGCCCTCGCTTCGTTACAGAAGCTTTGTGCCAGCAGCAGATCAGAAGATACTGCGTTATAAAAGCAGCTGATGGCCTCAGAGGATCAAAGCTTCACTTTGTGCTGCAGCTTCTGATCAGATACCACAGAGAGCTTTTTAGGGCATATTTGAAGCCAAGCTGCTTTGCATACATTTTTAATGACATGTATGAAGATTCAGCACTAAAGCTCAAACTGTGAGCTGCAGTGTGATGCATTAGTTAGGGATTTGAATGCATAGGTTTTGGTGATTTAAATATATGAGCCAAAGGGTTGTTAAACTGCAGTGGTGGAACGTTAATTTGAAGTTTAATTACTGTATTTAGGTAAACTGTTGAAGTACTTTACTTAAGTCATTTAATCTAATGCTTTTATATGCTTCTGCTCTCCTACTAAAGTCACTTTTAAGATTAAGAATACTAATAAAAGCATAAAACAATACATTAGGATGTATTATTAAACATTAAACTACCCATCAGTATATACATCTCCATCATTACCAGCTGCAACGTTGGTGACATACACATTAATGCATCAACATGTATAATACAACATTATAATGTATATTATTCTGAAATTATGTGTTTTGATACTTTACGTATATTTGATGCTAGTACTTGTGTATTGCTATACTGCAGTGTTACTTTCACTTTAGTAAAAGATACTTAAAGTACGTATTCTGGGTAATCATATATGTTAAATGACTGGGTTGTGATTATTGATGCATTAAGGTGTTTATCCCAGGCTGGAGTGAATTCAACTATTGTGGTTTTTACATACGTTTAACCCCCTGATTCTTGTGTCTCCAGGTGAGTCTGAGGAGTTTCTGATGAAGCTGATTAACCGCCCGATCATCGTTCTGCGCGGCGAGCACGGCTTCATCGGCTGCAGGAAGGTGACGGGAACGCTGGACTCAAACCGCTCCACCTATGATTACTTCACCCTGGAGTTCAGAGACGGAGCCTACAGCCTGCAAGGTCAGATTCAGGGTTTCAGCAGATAGACAACAGTGTAATTTGACAACTGTGGGATGTAAATGTGCAAATGTGCTGCAGGATTTGAGGGTATTGTTTGTGGCGGAGCCTCCTGCAGGATTATAAGGGATTAAACCATAAGGGATTCTCATTATGGATTTAAATTTGTGACAAAAAGAGGGATTTGATTTGGATAATTTCCCTGCCTTCACATTATGTAATTCAAACGAAGCCATTTTTAAGCCCAACCTTTTGTTCCCTCCTCCATATTTTTCACACCCTTTCCCCTCATTTCTGGCACATTGAGTGCTGCAGGAATGAGTCCTAAACTTGGAAAAGCTAGTATTTTAGCACTGACTCGAAGTCAATGATTTGTTCAGATGCCTTAAAAAAGGTCTATGGTTAACACGAGCTTAAGAGATTTTTAGGTTTTGTTCTAGGACATAAAATATGTCAGTAAATACTCCACTGGTGAACATCGGACGTTTCTGTGTCGTAAAATCCACAGTTGCTAACAAAACTAAATGAGACTAATAAATGTCATCACACTGAACATTAGCCACCTTTAGCTTAGCGTGGTGACGTGAAGTCATGTGACCATGCTGCTGTTACTCTATAGCCTAACGTTAGCTTTTTACTTCAGGCGATTGCATTTAAGCTTCAACTATTATAAAAGTGGTGTTCATATGTGGAGTATATCCTGCTGGATCAAATGTGTCAGTGTGTTTGCCACAGATCTTATATATTCCAAAATCCCAAGGAAAAATCCCATTGCTATTTCTTGAGGGAGCTCTTGCAATACCAGCTTCCAGGTTGGCCTACAAAAATCGTCATCCTTGCAACTCACTGCAAACATGACTATCTATCTTCACCACCTTTTCTCAAACCCTTTACCTCTACTCCTGCAGACTCCACGGGTAAATACTGGATGGTGGGTAACGAGCAGTCGGTGGTGAGCAGCAGCGACACACCCGTCGACTTCCTCTTCGAGTTCTGCGACTACAACAAGCTGGCCATCCGCCACGTTGCTGACAGCAAGTATCTCCGCGGCGACCACGCCGGCGTCCTGAAGGCCAACGCCGACGACCTGGAGACCGCCACACTGTGGGAATACTGAGGGATCTGCTGCGATGCTGAGGAATGAATTGAAAGTGTGGCGGCGCAGCTCAAACCCCATCCATACATCTACCTAGCAACCCCTCCTCGCTCCTTATAATATGATACTTATGACTTTATATGTTGATGAACTGCACAGAGAGAACAGGAAGGAGACACTCCTTTCTCTCCGTCCTCCCTTTCCTTCCCTTTTCCCAGCGCCAACCTTTATCTGTTGCCATATTTACCGTGGGGCCATGCACTTTTTTGTCCGATCTGATTCGCTGCTCAAACCTGTCACTCACTCCCTCCCTCCTCGCCTTACGATTGATGCCGTCCGTCCCTCCCTCCTTCCCTCCCCAGAACATCTGTTTCTACCTGATCTAATCTCCCAAAAACAGATCCACCAACCGGAGGAAATCTGCTTCCTGTTAGCTGGATTTAAAGATGGAGACGGTGGGTCTGTTTGTGGGAAAGCTTCTTGTAGACACATAATTTTTTTTTGTCTGTTTGTTTTTCCAGGCCCTATGTGATATAACTGGAGTGGAGCTGATAATTAAAGATATCGAAGACGGGTCTAACCCCTTTATTCATCTCATCTGTAAAAAAAAAACTAAATGTAAACCAGTTTCCTGTGTTGTTATCTAGCTGTGTTCTCATTGGTCACCACGGGGGGATTTCCTGGACCAAACGGGATGTAGGAAGTTAAAACACTTACCCTTCCCCCCCCTCTTCTTCACACACTAAACCCATTGTCCTGAAAACAATATAAATAAATTAAAAATAGCAAATGTTGCAGTCACATACTGTATGTTTATATGAGAGAAAAAACACTCCCTGATACACAGTTGGATTTCTTTTTCTACGTCCAAGGCACAGACATTATCATGGATACAGTAGGGAGCTATTGCAACTGGAGTGAAATGATTTATAAACCCTTTTTTGATGAAAGCTGCTTTTTGAATCCCTCGACCAAACCTACACCTCGGCCTTTATGTAGACCATCATCTCTTACACACACACGCAACTGGAACCTGGTGCTGCTCACTCCTGTTATAACTCGTGAAATATTAATAAAGTCGAGCATCTCTCACCAAAAGACGGTGATTTTCTTCTGCACCTGAAAGCCTTGCCATATATCTGAAATCTGCTGCTTCTTTAGTTTTCTGTCTGAAGTAGAGATGTGACCAAATTGTTTTTTGTTTGGTTTTTTTCTGTTCCTGACTTCTCGATGATGGTGAGGAAGGGATATGTTTAAAAAAATAAATAAAAAAAGAGAGAAAAGAAGCAGATTTTGAATAATTTGTCTGAACTGAATTGTCTGTTATGCACTCGTGTAGCACAATGCACCCATTGGTCTTTGATTCTCCACCCTTCTGCTTTCCACATAAACACATTAATGATTTCCGTAAAAAGACATAAATTATTGTGCTGTCTCCCCACATCATCCTCTTCCTCGTTAATCATTCCTCTGATGTGTAAATCGAAATGGAAAACCAATCATTGTACTCCCATGAAATAATACATGATTGTAGCCGGCTCCTCACCAACTCCGTCCAATTTTCTTGGAGTGTTTTTTGCATGAAGGGTTGAGAATCTCAAGCGAGTAAAAAGGAGCGTTTGTCCTCGGAGAAAACGTACATCTCCGAGGTAACGGAGACCAAGGCTTAGACAAACGGATGTGGAAGGGTAAACATGTGGTAATGACTGTGCCTTACTCTTTTTTGGGCAGTAGGGAAGAAAATAAATGAATCCACATCTTTGCTTTGTATAACTGGAACTTCTTTTTGTATTATTATTTTGTATAATTTTTTTGATATTGTGGATTAACCTCTCTTGTGCCATTGGTTCACCTGAAATCCAACGACCATAAAACTGGGATTTGGAACGCTTCACGTCTCTTTTATTGCGTTTATCCTTTTTTCTTCCCCTTATAAAACTACCAATAATCTGAAGCTGTTGGCTGAAATGAAAACTGTCACTATTTTATCAGCTGGATCTAACAAATCGATTAAGTATTAGCTTTTTGAATATAAAACTTGTGTCCAATTAGATTTGTAATGTTTTTATGTCATATTTCTAGATGTCCTAAATATTTGCATAATGTCTACGACTTTGCATTAAAAACGGAAGCTATAAAACTACATTTCTTGGCTAATATAGCATCATCACCACTTTATTATCTGTAAAGAAACATTAAAATAAAGACTATAATGTTGCAGTGTAGGCTATAGGTTAGTTAATATTATAGTTTAGTAAAAGTATTAGCTAGTATTACAGTTAGTAAGAAAATATTGACCGTTTACTGTTATCCTTGTAAAACAACCCTACTTAGCTTAACATTAACCTATACTTTGATGACGAGATATAGGTCAGATTATGTTATTGTTCATTTCAAAACGTTTGTTCAGTTGTAATGTTACAAGAGTATAAATGAAGTATTAAATCATCCTTGTCGTTAGAAATAACTCCAAAAAGTTACTTCTGTACGCAGTACAGTAAGCTAGTTAGCCAAACATGCTAGCAAGCGGTAAACTAGTTAGCCAAATAGCAGACTAACTAGCTTACTGCTCGCTCACGTTGGAGCAGAGAAACACTGTTTAATTCATTCCTCGCACTTTCGTACTTTAATTATTTTTGTTTTATGCCTCCATTCAAAATATTAAACACATGGACGTATTCAAAACTTAACAAACTAGACTAGCTTAAGGGTTGCTAATCTTTGTTAGCACAAACACTGTCAAATGAAAGGAAATGTATGCATCCTAGTTTTTCTTGAATACAACATGACAAGTAGGTACATTTATTTTTAATTTTATTCAAATAAAGCTCAGTTTAAACGGCTTGTTGGTAAATCTGAAGAGGTTAAATATTTCGTACTGAATTCTTTATGACGTTACACCAAAACACTGTGATAGATCATAGTTAAACCTGCGGCCCTTACTTCCCGGCACATTTCTCAGTTAATCACAGTGCTTTACTCTTGGTCTCCTGCCAGTTTCTGACCGCAGCGGCTCCATGTGCTGTCCCACTTACACACACATCGCTTATATGGAAACACACATTTTTCCCCTGTCTCCTGAATGGAGCCTTTTGTGTTGAAAAATGTATTCTGCTGCAGAGAAGGGCACTACCCCCCCCCCCCCCCCCCCCCTCTAAAGATTCACACACATTAACAAACATTCATGGAGGTAATGTAATGATGGAGCAGGTCTCTAATCCCAGAGGAACACCCAACATAGCAAACACACACTCCCCTCTACCTAATCTCCCACATCTCCCCTTCCCATTTAATCTGTACCCCCCCCTCGTCTCTCTCTGTCTGCTTTAATCATCCTCCCATCATTCCCTCATACTTTTTCTCCTCCCCCTTTCCCCCCCCCCCCCCCCCCCCCCCCCCGTCCTCCTTCTCTTGGAACAATTTTTGCTGAAAAAGATGAGTCACACAAACTATGACCCAGATCCCAGGAATGGGTGCAGTGGTTAGTGGGTACAAAGACGCCCCAGGAACAAATGAAGGGAAAATTGGGGGGGAGGTTAAGGGAGGAGAGACTGCAAAATGCCGCTCTCTCCACACACATCTGAACCCTCCCTACACCTCAACCGTTGTTACCATGGAAACAGCAGCTGGTAGAAGCAGATGAATCAAAGAGGCGAGAGTGTGTGGCGTTGTCAGGGTCTTGAAATGTCACAAAAGAAAAAAGCTTAATTACGTGCAAAATGTGGGCCGATGGAGGCCTATTTATGAGGCTTGTGTGTGGTTTGGGGTGGGTAGGGGTTGAGTAACGCTTAAGGGGGGGGGGGGTTAAGATGAGGAGCCTTGGGTAGCAGGAGGAGGAGGAGGAGGGTGGATGTCAGCCTTTGATCAGAACAGCACAAGGCCATTTTTCTGCTGAACTACTCACAATCTTTGCCCCCATATTCCTCCACCAACTGCAGAGGATGTGTGCGTGTGCGTTTGTTGTGTGTGTGTGTGTGTGTGTGTGTGTGTGTGTGTGTGTGTGTGTCTTTCTGCAGGCTTTCCTCCCTGTAATCAATTCTACATCCACTCGTGTTCCTCCATCTCTCACGTGGCCCGGCACTGAGGTCAGTGGGTCAACGGGTCAGTCACTAATCTCTTAGAGGAAGAGAAGGAGCAACACGGGTCTCTGCAGGATGAATAGCAGGTTGATTCAATATGACAGATTAACAGACACAGAGGCCCACCTTTTAGCGTGCTTTCACATCCTATTGGTGTCACATTTTAACAAATGTCTTGAATTTCAAAATAAAGTGCACGTAGTCAATGCATTCCCCTCCTGGCAGCATTTAGAAACAGCCAAATGCAAAGTAAGCTTGCAAACATGCTAACAATGACAATTTGGGTGCCAGACCAGCCTTAGGCAAGTGATCCGGTTTTAAGTGCTGCTCCAAGATGTTAGATTTTATTATTCCCCAGATGTAATGATTTCCTTTCAATCAGAGCAGTGGAGCTAATGGTGATAAAGACTTTATTTTAAAACTTTGTGAAGGTTTTTATAGGTACAAAAACCATCCAAGTTAAAGCCTGGGGTCGATGCTAAAAAATAAATATTTCTGATGTGAAAATTTCCAGGAAAGTGTCCAAGAAATGTTGAAATACTAAAGTGGAAATCTTCATGTTGAGCACGGTGTAAAGCAAGGCCAAGAAATGACTAACAATGTAAGTGTTTATTTAAGCCTACACCTCTCCTCTTTTTCCCCTCCCCTTATTTTATTTCTACATTATGTTT